>NC_088369.1:41981253-41988753 GCF_034508935.2 Berghia stephanieae
GGGGGGGGGGGGGGGGGGGGGGGGGGGGGGGGGGGGCTTCGGCACACATCGTCCCTCATCCCGGCCAAATGAGCGTTCCTTATTTTATTTTTGAAAAGTTGGCAGCTATGTAGAACTATCTGAAAGAAACAGATATGGCAGAATAAAAAGTCTTTCTACTAACCCTAACTTAATTGGCCAATGTAGCTTTATGTTCAGCATTTTCTAGATACCTAATGTAAAATTTCACTATTCTTTTATGATAATTTTAAGAGTTGCAATCTTTAGAGGCGACTGTCAAAAATGACACCTCTGTGCATTTAATTTCATTCTTTCTTTATCCCTCATCCTTAATCAGAATAATAATAATTAATAATGAAAAAAAATGCAGCAACGACAGCTTAGAACGGCATAAAGTGCTTAAGAATTATTTTTTTTTTGCATTAAACTTTATTCAAACGATTTTCAACACTTTTGCTTCACAGTTTATGCTTTTTAACAAATGCAATTAAGCAACTTACCAGCAACAACATATTGGTTTGTTATCATTTGAGGGTTTTATCAGTAAAACTGTTTCTATCCTTTTATGTTGCACTGTACACATAGCAAACTTCATGCTTTTATTTGGTGACCAAAGACTTATGTGATACAGTGGATGAATGTTGTGATGGCTTTTGGAACTGAAATAAACCTGCAATATGATTTGTAGACTTCTATCGTTATGTATCATTTTTCGGTCAAATGTAAATGTAATTTTACACGAGCTTGATGTATCATAAAACCCACAATGAGCTCAACGTGCAGCTGGTAGTACATTTATATGGACACGAACAGAACAACGTTGTTACATTTCAGTAACGTACTCCAATTAACACAAGTGAGACTGTAAATGAGACTTTTACAATGACTCTGCATCGCCACAAATATAGATTCGAACCCTGGCAACTCGGGCGTCAGACGAACTGTCTACCACGAAACCAAAGCAAGCATTGTGCAAGTTAAAGTGAATGAGATGTTGATTGAAGCCGTTCATTGTGTCCATCAGATCTGCTGTCCTATCCATCCAACTCCATTCACGGGGTGGGGTTCCCGACTTCCCATAATGGGCAGGGACGTACTCGTTGCGTCTTCTATCCCCCTATGTCTGTTTTCCAACTTGTTTTCTGTCTTTGTCTCGGGATGGGATTACTTGGTTTTGTCCAGGACCTGGCTGGGAGGGAAACATCAATGTATAGTTCGAGTTTTGGGAGATTATATTTTTCCCTTGTAAATCATCTGTCTGTTATGCTCTTTATTGTTTTGTTTACATATTATTTATGCTTTGTAAACATTTGAGTGTATCCCTCTTTGTTGGGACCTGTGCTTGTGTCTGAATGAGACGTTTAGGTGATCTCAAACTAAGTACTTTGATAGTGGGCTCTTGGAATCTACTGTTTCCTATTTGAAACAAATCCCCTTTGCCTTACTTTTTCTTGGGTGCTCTAATTGTAGTTCCAGAACTTTTTACTATCCCATTTTCTTCCTTTTTACTGGCGCTGATATGACCTTAATGTGTTGCAAGCGCCGTAAAACCCTTAAAAACAAAACAAAACAAACCAAGTCCATTCAGTGGTATACAACAACAACAAATAAACTCCTCTGCCTGGTCCCTTCTATCTCTGATCTTAACCTGGGTCGTCAGGTTTCTAAAGGGGTCGGGACTGCAAAAACAATGGCGCACGGAGCAACTGGGAATATTTTTTGCCGTGTTTGAGTCCCAGGTTATTTCCCTGAGCGCCCCTTCTGAGGATGGACCTTCCCAGGAGTTAGTAAATGCGTTGCTCGGCCACTTCACTCTACGCACACTGGGACTGGGATAAGCTTCGACACTATGGCCATGAAGCTCTTAATCTTAAGGACTTACTTTATTTTAGACAATTTGGTGGTAGCTCACTTGAAAATGCACTCTTAGGTATACACAATATAAACATATACTGGGCTCCCTAAAAGGGTTTTTTAATGTGGTCTCCCTAAAAACATGTTTTTACCAAATGTCTCCTTAAAGCTACAGAAACACTTAGTAAAACATTAGGGGGACCGAGTAATTTTCTATATACCATTGTGATCATCAAGCATCAGAATTGTGTCATAAATCATTGTAGGAATCAAACTATACTCATTTGAACAAAGATTGAACAGTTTAATCAATTTGAACAAGACATATGCTTGGTCCTCCAATTGGTGCATTTCACAGTGGTCACCTTAATAGTGGATTGATACTTATATATATAAAACATTGTATATATATATATATAAAAATTATAAAACAAAAACCATGAAATAATAGTGCTCAACTTTAGTATAAAAGGAGCTATTTATAAAATATATAAAATAATATATATAATATATATATATATATATATATATATATATATATATATATATATATATATATAAGATTGGAAAACCCGTTCGATTTGGATTCGAACTCTGGCGGCCTGTGTGTGACCTTATCCGAAGGTCAAAGTCAAGTTTTCCAAGTCAAGTTTTCCACAACACTTTGAAATTCCCAGGATACCTATCGGATTGCGTGATAAGACATAGTGGGCATGGGATGGTAAAGTAACGCACGGACGGACCTACTAATAAAATATACATAACAAGATCTGGGGACGGACACATAGAGATCTATAATAAGACAGACGTTGATAATAACAAGAAATAAAAGTGAGCAGAGAAGGTATGATGGTCGTCTTCGGATCGGAAGATCTAGGGTTCGAGTCCCGCTTTAAACTAGCGGTGCATAGTTGGGTCCTTGGAAAAGATTCTTTACTCATATTCTCAGGATACCCGATTGCGTGATAAGACATAGTGGGCATGGGATGGTAAATTAACAAGATCTGGGGACGATCCAATGGAACACATAGAGATCTATAAAAGAAGGGCGTTGATAATAACAAGAAATATAAGTGAGCAGAGAAGGTATGATAGTCGTCTTCGGATCGGAAGATCCAGGGTTTGAGTCCCGTTTTGAACTAGCGGTGCATATATATATATATATATATATATATATATATATATATATATATATATTAGCTAAATAGATAGATAGATAGATAGATAAATAGATAGATATAAACAATTAATGTGTGTATGTGTGTTAACAAGAAATGGTGGGTATGTGTGTGTGTGTGTGTGTGTGTGTGTGTGTGGAGAGAGAGAGAGAGAGAAAATGAAGAAGAGACAGAGGAGCGAGAGAGAGAGGAGAGAAGAGGAGAGAGAGAGAGAGAGAGAGGCAGAAGTAGAGAGAGAGAGAGAGAGAGAGAGAGAGAGAGAGAGAGAAAGAGAGAGTAGAGAGCAGAAGTAGAGAGAGGAGAGAGAGAGAGAGAGAGAGAGAGAGAAGGCAGAAATAGAGAGAGAGAGAGGCAGAAGTAGAGAGAGAGAGAGAGAGAGAGAGAGAGGCAGAAGTAGAGAGAGAGAGATTGGGGAGTGATGTGGGGGAAGGAAACCATATTTAAGGTCAAACTTGAAAGGTGAACACCCTTTCCATTCCCCCGTGGGACACCCCAACCCTATTGTGTGACTATTACAATGGAACTTTTTCTTTATGAATGGTTAGAGGACGAAATAGCAGCTACTTGGTCCTTTCCATAATGGTTGAACAAACAACTATAATAATTGGTTTGATAAGGCCGTTTCATAGTTTATGAGTTAGAATGAGTGTTAGTGAGTGTTGAGGCAGAAGGAACATCATCATCATTATTATCATCATCATCATCATCATCATCATCATCATCATCATCATCATCATCATCATCATCATCATCATCATCATCATTATTACTATTTATTATCTAGACTATTCTTCTTCTTCTTCTTCTTCTTCTTCTTCTTCTTCTTCTTATTATTATTATTATTATTATTATTATTATTATTATTATTATTATTATTATCATTATTATTATTATTATTATTATTATTATTATTATTATTATTATTATTATTATTATTATTATTATTATTATTATATTTATTTTATTTATTTATTTATTTATTGAATATCATTATTATGACTGTTCTTATTGTTGTTATCATTTTTATTTTTATAATTATTATTATTATTATTATTATTATTATTATTATTATTATTATTATTATTATTATTATTATTATTATTATTATTATTATTATTATTATGATCATCATCATCATCATCATCATCATCATCATCATCATCATCATCATCATCATCATCATCATCATCATTATTATTATTATTATTATTATTATTATTATTATTATTATTATTATTATTATTATTATTATTAATATTATCATTATTATTATTATTATTATTATTATTATTATTATTATTATTATTATTATTACTAATTATTATATTATTATTATTATTATTATTATTATTATTATTATTATTATTATTATTATTATTATTATTATATTAGAGAGAGAGAGAGAGAGAGAGAGAGAGAGAGAGAGAGAGAGAGAGAATGTCTTTGATTGAATGCTTGACCTTGTAACTTAACGAACGAAATAATATCTCATATGAGGCAATACTTAATTATAGATTGAGTAACTTCCAGCCTCAACTCAACAACAGGTCATAACACATACAATATCTCTTTCATATGCCCTTTGTTTATCGCACACACTGGAATTATAAGCATGGAAATAATACTCAAGTGTGTTCTTTTGATTTTTGAGAGGACTTAATGAGTGTTAATGACCTTGCTGACGCCTGCGAGGCTAGACTCAGACTAGACCTGGCGGAATCTCATTATAAAATTAGATTAAAATTTTATCATAATTCGATCTAGTAATTAGACGATTTTCCGAAAATAATTTACTGTTATCGTTGCTGTTCATCTTAGAAAACCAGGTTTAGCTTTAGTTCAACTCTAAGAATGACACACACATTATGAGATACAAACAAGTACAAATATTAAATAAATACACACACCCATAATACACACATGCATAGGTAAACACATACATAAACACCAACGCACATACATGAAAACATCCATTTTCGAGATACAGACGCAGTGACTTTGTCAAACAAACACGAAGTCACAAGTACACGCTAAGAATGAATGAATGAATGAGCTGGATGGAGAGGTGGATGAATAGATAAATAGATTTAGATAGATAGATAGCTAAATCGATTTATAGACAGACAGACAGATAGATAGAGAGATAGAGAGATAGAAAAATGGTCGGATGGATAGATAGATAAATAGATGGATGGATAGATGGATAAATGGATAGATAGATAGATATGATAGATAGATAGATAGATAGATAGATAGATAGATAGATAGATAGATAGATAGATAGATAAATGGATATATAGATAGATAGAGGATAGATAGATAGATAGATAGATAGATAGATAGATAGATAGATAGATAGATAGATAGATAGATAGATAGATATATTGATAGACAAACTTAATGATTGATTTGTTGTGTACATGATTGAATGACAGAATTTGTAGACACATGTTGTCGGATAGGCAAATCGATAAGTAAACAGACATTACTTGTTCCAATTAAAATGGACGGACGTCAAAATAAATCCACTCAAATATCCCCCCCCCCCCCCCCCCCCCCCCCCCGCAACAAAAAAGAGTTAAAATAACACATGAACACTTATGCTCTTCCTTATCCTGACCCCCCCCCCCCCCCCCCCCCAGCCTCCCCACTCTCTTTCTCCCTCTCTTTCTCTCTCTGTCTCTCTCTCTCTGTGTCTCCCCCCCCCCCTCTCTCTCTCCCTCTCTCTCTCTCTCTCTCTCTCTCTCTGTGTGCTATCTACCTATCTATCTATCTATCTATCTATCTATCTATCTATCTATCTATCTATCTATCTATCTATCTATCTATCTATCTATCTATCTATCTATCTATCTATCCATCTCTCTCTCTCTCTCTCTCTCTCTCTCTGTGCGTGTACCTATCTATCTATCTATCTATCTATCTATCTATCTATCTATCCATCCTCTCTCTCTCTCTCTCTCTCTCTCTCTCTCTCTCTCTCTCTCTGTGCGTGTACCTATCTATCTACCTACCTATCTATCTATCTATCTATCTATCTATCTATCTATCTATCTATCTATCTATCTATCTATCTATCTATCCATTCCCCCCCCCCCTCTCTCTCTTTCTTTCTCTTTCTCCCTCTCTCTCTCTCTCTCCTCTCTCTCTCCGTCCCAATTTATTCAATTGATAAATAGGTACGATCACCGACCACTACTAAAGTAAAATAAACAACAAAGAATAATAAGAGTCACTGGACCATGAACTGTCTTTAACCACTGTCGACCCATCCGTGTCTTTCTGTTGATGATAACCAGACTTGCCAACTCTTACGAAAACTTCGTAGAATTACGAAATTTTGCCTCCAATTTCAGGACTTCATGAGCTAGCGCGGCTCAGCTCTACGGTATTTGTTTCGTAGATACCCGAAAACTACCGAATTCGTATACTTGCTGTGCTGTGTGGCCTTGAGCAAGTCACCTCGCCCTAGCTCAGTATGCGGCGCTGCACTGCGGCTGAGGCCTTGGAATAGACCCTAACGACAAATTTCCCCTATGGGATGAATAAAGGAGGATACTATTTTATTTATTTATTTATTTATTTCTTACTCATTGAAAATGAAAGTTGAGTACAGACTACATAATTTTAATTATTTTGAAAGTGTTATTTGATAATAATTGTGAGGGTAAATACTCTTCAACAGTCGTAACGTCACTTCCTTCCTAATGACGCACGGTAACTTAGTAACACTGGTTCTAAACTATCGGAACAATGGCGGACGCCGAATGAAATATTTCCCCGGCGAGCATAAAAGCGTATCCAGAGGATAAAACCCCCAAAAATTTGATCATGTTTTGACTTTTACACATTCTGATCACAAGGCATATGAAAAGTTCTAGCCAGCATGAAGAATAAAAAGTAATGATTTTCTTTGTTTAGAACCAAGATGGCCGCCGTTGCCGGGCGGTGTGACATCAGACTACTGAATCCAATTGTTGATATTTAAAGTCAAATTTTGCGACTAGAATGTTTATTTCCCCCCAAAATACAAATTTTTAGATTTTTACGTAGACAGGTCAGTGATAACAGAGGTGCCAACCCCATTTTGAGTAAAGCAGTTGTTCCACCCAATGCTTGAATCCATCGAGATCCGTATAGGGATTCATGCTTGAATCTCAAAGGAACAGCATACTTTAAACTAATAAGATATCACTCTTCTTCTTTTTCAAGTACCAAGTCTGTGCCAGACATCTGTGATCATGGTATGCCATTCATCTCTCTGATCAGATAACCTCAGAAAACTAATATTACTCTTCTCTTTCTTAGTCACCCAGCTGTTCAAACTATTCAAATATGTTTTTCTTAGTCTACCTTTACTCTTTCTACCTTCTATCTTTCCTGTGAGAGCAAGATGCTCAATACATTTATGTCGATTTAGGTGTCCTAAAAATTGCATTTGTCTTTTTCTTATTGTAGATAGTAAGCG
>NC_088369.1:41993753-41998753 GCF_034508935.2 Berghia stephanieae
AAAAACAAACCTCAAGGTCTAAATCGTGGCCTCCGTAAAGTTATGGCCGGATAATGACCAAAAAATCACGTCAAAATGCCAGTCTTTTGCCACAAAAGAAAACAAATCGTGAGTTGTATTCAATAGTTCAACCAATGAAATAACTTGTTTCCATGAGCTCTACTAACGACAACTCACTAGGCGGTGCAAAAACCAAATAATGACGTCAAACTGCCAGTCCTTTTGGATTTCAGTGTCAGGCTATAACATAACGATGGCTACGTCAAAATGCACATATGAATGCGACCCCCCCCCCCCCCCCCCCCCCCAATCGTCTGAAGGCGGTTTTATCTTCTATGTCGAGATGAACTAGACGTTGAATATCGATTTTTTGATTTACCACAGATTTGAAACTCGGGGTTAATTTCTGATATTCATGACAAAGAATAAACACAATTTCTTACATTGCAACATACCAGTCGCTTTCGTATCGGAAGGTCCTGGGTTCGAGCCTCGCTCGGTGCATAGTTGAGTCCTTGGAAAAGGCTCTCTACTCACATTTTCTCATCGGACTCGGGTGTAAAATGAATACCTGGTCGTTAACAGCGTTGTCTCTGTCGGGAAAATAATATGTAATATCGCCTAACAGACGTCATGTCTCGTTCTACATGTTAGGTGTTGCAGTTGGCCAAGGACCCTTTGTAAAGCGCTTTGAGCACGTTAAGTAGATATTGCGCTTGATAAAAAGCTCAATTTTTAAATATTGTTTTTTTTTTTTTTACTTCCTTATCATTTCAATTCTCAATTCAATTTTCACGATCTCATTCATCCCGACATGGTGATACCATTTAGAGACGGCGGGTCACTTATATATTAGCCGGTCTGATAACCGAAAGCAATTGGATTCAATAGTATGATGTCACGTCGCCCAGCAACGGCGGCCATCGTGGTTCTAAACAAAGAAAATCGGTACTTTATATTCTTCATACTGGCTAGAACTTTTCATATGTCTTTTGATCAGAATTTGTAAAAGTCAAAACATGATCAGATTTATAATGTTTTTTTTCCCCTCTGGATACGCTTTTATGCTCGTCGGAGAAATATTTCAAAAGGGCGTCCGCCATTGTTCCGATAGTTTAGAGCCAGTTACTAAGTTACCATGCGTCGTTACAAGGGAAGTGACGTTACGACATTGAAGAGTATTGTAAGCCTGATTTCACGTCGTTGTAAATGAACAATAATTTTTAATGATCAATCTTTTGTCATTAGCTGATAGATATTTGGACAAAGCTTTGGCTTCGGGGTTAAATGGTGTAAGACCGGAGTAAAATCAAATCACGCCTAAAATATTAATATCAAATAGCTTATAGTGTATTATTTTTTTCTACACTTAAATTTTTAAAATAAAAATTATGCCCTTTTTGCCACGACATCATAAGATTTCGTCGCCTAGGCATTCCACGAAGGAATATAGATAGCTAGATAATTCATCAAACAAGAAGTTTGATGTCGACAGGAATCTCCCATTTTGTCCAAATGAGCAAATTGAATAACTTATTTAAATAAATGTACAACACAATACATAATTAATTGTATTAGTGTCATCATGAACGTTTCCGCTTGAATAATCATTGTTTGTTGACAGCACATAATCCTTACAATATTATGCACACATTTATCGTAATCGCTGTCCTCAATAATTGTAAACAAAACTCCTTTAAAATCTGAAGAAACACACACAAACACCCACAAATTCAATATTGATGATTTATCAGTCTCAATTTAACTCTAGTAAACTTTGAGGAAAAATAAATAAGCTTCACGGTTCTAAAATGTTTGAAATCAGTTACATTTACAGTCAGCAGACAACGAACACATTATCAACAACTGTCGTCTGCTATCGATTTAGATATATGTCAACACACACACACGTAAGAACAGCTACGACACACATTCCTATTTCATTTTCCCTATCTACCTACTTCTACTTCTGTCAACTCGCTAGGTAGTAGTCGGACTAGCTTCGTACTTCGTACACAACACACTCCGATCTCAACCGTGACGTAACGTCTGAGCCTGAGACTTGAAAAGAAATGAAAATACTGACTGACTGACTGACAAAACCTCGGGGTTTCATAATATAATGCGTCTGGAAGTTTATTGGAAATCCCACTTATCGGAGCTCATAAAAATCGTTAAGGCATAATAGCCGTTGACATGAGATATCAGTTTATGGGCGGGGCGGTGGTGGTGGTGGTGGTGGTTGCGGTCGTTTACATACAATACACACAACTCAGCATGTATCGTAGATATTTTGGAGTTCGAGTCACCGAGTTCTATCTTTAATGTTATAAAAGGACTATGTAACATGAGAGAGAATAAATACTCTTATGTTTAACAATGAAATCATTTCAAGAATGTTGATATGACCGACTTGCGCCGTCAAACTTAAATAAAAACAAAATTTAACAAATGTCTTTTTAAATATAAAAATAGTGCGAATGTTAGTAGGGTTTAGTGCAAGACGTTCTTGACTTGAAAAATAATATTAGGTACAGACAGTAGAAAACACTTGAAGGGGGGGGGGGGGGGGGGGGCAAAAAAAAGATTTAAAAGATAAGAAAAACTTAACAATTATTTATTGTCTTTAACCCGTTACCCGCCGTATTCTGGAAAACACGTATTTCAAAATTTAGCCAGAAAACTCGTCCTTAAACAATCGATCGTTTTGAATGATTCTCATCTTGGCAATAACTCTCAAACCTGGGGGGACTTTGCAAGTCACCTCAGGGTCAGCATTGGATTTCAGGCAAGGTGTCGAACATCAAACCCTCCGCTTTCAAAAAAAAAAACAAAACAAAAAAAACAACAAAAAACAAAAAAAAAAACAAAAAAAAACAAACAGATTTAGAGGTGATATTATTATTCGTTGAACACATTCAAAGCCAAAAAAAACGGTACCTAATGATACTACCCCAATGGGAGCGATCTATATTAACTTTCCATGTGCTCGAGGTCATTGGTCACGTTGCAAAATTCGTTGAACACATTCAAAGCCAAAAAAACGGTACCTGATGATACTACCCCAATGGGAGCGATCTATATTAACTTTCCATGTGCTCGAGGTCATTGGTCACGTTGCAAAATGTGCTCAAAGTGGCCTACATAGTTAAAAGTGTTCACATATTGTTAAATATCTAACATCACGATTGATCATTTTATTCAGCTTGACACATGGGTATGTTTACAACTTTCATAAACAAAGCAGCGTGTTTACATTTGTTGAGAAATATCCAATTGTTGTACAGCAACAATCATGTGACAAATGACTAGGTTGGACGAAAACATGAACATAGATCGCTCCCATTTGAAACACACATTTTTTCACTTCAAATAAACATCAATGGATTATTACGACCTTCACCCCTTGATAAAACGTATCAAGCTTCGTTGGCAGAGTAATCGCCCCTCCATCACGAAAAGGATTAAGGAGCTAGTTGCGATCCCAGGTTGAGTTCGGATGTTTTTTGGGTTATTTTTTTTCAAATTGAAAACAATAAAAAAAATCGAGCTTTTATATAGGGCAATATCCACTAAACGTGCTCAAAGAGCTTTACAAGGGGTCCCTGGCCAATAGCAATAATATTTAACATGTAAGACGGGACATGATGCTTTTAGGCGATATTTTTTTTTAAAACGGACAGAGACAACGCTGTTAACGGCCATGTACTCATTTTACACCGAGTACGGTGAGAAAATGTGAGTAAAGAGCCTTCTCCAAGGACCCAACTATGCGCCGAGCGAGGCTCGAACCCAGCCAGGAACCCGATCCGAATGGGAGTGTCATACGACTAGACCACATATCCGCAATAGACTGTGAGTAGTGTGTGTAGAAGAGAAGTTCTAGCAGAGAGAGAGAGAGAGAGAGAGAGAGAGAGAGAGAGAGAGAGAGAGAGAGAGAGAGAGAGAGAGAGAGAGAGAGAGAGAGAGGACAACACATTTTGGTGTTAATGATAAAGTAAATCGAAAAAAAATATCCTTTAACACACTCATAAATGCAAATTAAGAAATTAAAGAGCAGGCACTGGTGTAAGATAGAAGAACTAAGCAAGTGTGTGCGAAAGGTGCTTGAAAAAAAGCAAGAAATAAAAATACAAGTAAAAAACCCATCCCAAAAAATCAGTCGACCTCGACTGGGTATCGAACCTCAGACCTTCTGTTTACCGGATGTCATGATGGTCCGAGGTTCGATCCCCAGTCTAGGTCGACTGATTATTTTGGGACTTTTTTTTTTCGTGAATTTTTCTTTCGTGCTTTGTCTGGCACCTTTCATACACTACACACTTGTTCAGTTCTTTATCCTAAAATGCAAATTTTGAAATGACATCACACGTATAGATAGTTCGAAGATGACGTCACTCAGGCCTTTGTTATTGTTTTTGCCATCCGCGTTTGTGAGTTGTTCTCACTAAACTGTATTAACCAGACTATAAAAGTTCATGGTTACACAGAGTTTGTGTGTTGGTCCGTTATACTTCCGGATGGCAATGTTGTGAACTCCTTGGCCAAGCGCATTCTATCTATAAGGAGTGTTGTTCACTGGTTTTAATAAGATATTCAAGTCTAGAAAAATAAAAAGGGTAGAATCAAAATGTTAACATTTATATAGAATTTTTTTGCGCGGCAGCAGCCTCTTATGGTTTTCACACGACTATGTTATGACGATCGACCCAATCAGCAAAGTTTGTGCGGCTATGTGGTCTTCTGGTATGACACTCGCTTTCGAAACGGAAAGTCCTGGGTTCGAGCCTCGCTTGGATCATAGTCGAGTCCTTGGCAAAGGCTCTATATTCACATTAACTCACTGTATTCAGGTGTAAAATATTCGTAGTAATTTGTGCCCGACGTCTTTATCCGGAAGACGGCAGAGGACGGCAATGCCGGGTCGTCGGATTCAGTCTCCGGTGTGGGATAGCCTTGAGGCAAACAAGACAAATATTTTCCTCTTTAAGTCACTAAAT
>NC_088369.1:42003753-42041253 GCF_034508935.2 Berghia stephanieae
AATACAGCAGTCAAACGTTTACAAATTATATATAAGTAAAAAAAATAATACTATGCATAACAGAGAGATAATTTACAAGAAAGAAAAAAATAATATCATCTCCCAAAACTCTAACTATGCATTAGACTGTTTCAAGTAATTGTTTGTTTTTTAATGGCCAATTAATTCGTATTATTACTGAATTTCACTGAAAAAATGTAGACAAAAATAAAACCATTAAAAAAAAAAAGGAAAACAAAAATGATAGCATTCAACAAAATTATAATAATAATAATGAATAAATACAAAATTGTACATATCATTACAGACCTGCCTACTTGAGAAAAAAATAATTTCATTTGTAATTCTTAAGGATATAAAACAAATTGTAGTCGCTATATACTATTGTTAACTACGTATATCAGCATTTTACCCTCACAATGGTTAAATAATACTTTAAAATCCCTAAATTGTGTAGTCTGACATCACCTGTCTTCATTTTCAAATAGGTTTTTATTCTTAGAGATGCTCATATGTGACCTCTCGCCTCAAAACGGTATCATGTCAGAATGATTTTAAGATGCTGAACATTGAGTGAGTTTATTTCTAGAAATATCAGAGTTGCAATGAGGTTGAATGCTTTTTTGAATAGAATGAATATCGTATTTTAGAATGCTAAATAGCAATAATTCAAATTTTTTACCAGTGTTTAGCTTTAATTTGGCTTTTTAGCATCTGGTCACCCCGACATAATACCGTTTTGAGACGATGGGTCACATATGAAATTCTGAAATTGGAGCCAAAATGTCGTAAATTCTACGAGATTTTTGTAGCTGTCGGCAGATCTGTCATTCATTATATCATATATATTATCCAACCAGTCTTTTTTTTTTTTTTTTTGTTTGTTGCTTTAGGTCTCTTCCAACACAATTGAGGTGATATGAGAGACCGCTGAAACAAAAAAAAAAAACAAGCAATCTAACAAAAATAGTACAAATGTAAATCAAAATCATAACCTAAAGATATCATAAGCTAAATTATAAATAACCAAGAACAAACAGGCAGAAGATTTACAGGAAAAAAAATATCCCCTGTCAAATATACAATCACAAACCAAAGAAGCAGGATAGGCTAGTAAAGAGAAGAAGAAACGACATCACTATCGGATCGTACACCCATGCGAACATCATAGGTATATGATTCAAGGGTGATGCTCCCATCCAACCACAACCAGTCTTTAATGAAATGGAATCAAAATAACAGTGAAGACATATTATTATACTTGAATATGGTAGTAAATCTACAACTATATACACTTTTATTTTAAATATATGTACAAAACATAGTTTTTTTTAACCATAATAAAACAGCATACAAGTACAAGAATTTGCAAACAGAAGAACCCTGGTATTTCCAACAAACAAGTACAGGATAAATTAGTGATAATGATAACGTCAAGGAATGGGGTGGAGGCAATAAAATTTGTTGACAAGAACCTCCTTTCACAATTACTAAGAGGAGGATGTTGTGTTTTGTTTGGCCTTTTACCAGGCATGATGAGCAGAGGGTCCACTCTAGGGGTGAGGAAGGACAGGAGAATAGCCTCTAAGAAGATGTCAGATGACAATGGACATGATTGCCAATGCACAAAATGCTGAAGAAAGTCATGGCGAACAGAACATAGAAGCAGATGGGACAAGGGGAATTGTTCAAATAGGGAACAAATTTAGATCCCAAGGGCACACCATCTGTGTACTCTAGGGATGAGGAAGGACAGGAGAATAGCCTTCTAAGAAGATGTCAGTTGACAATGGACATGATTGCCAATGCAGAAAATGCTTAAGAAAATCATGGCTAGCATAGAGGCGGAAGAAATTGTATTCGTAAAAAAATCTTAAATATACGAACCATTATGTCAAAAATGAGTTATTGATACTGCAATGCAATACTATACAAAAAAAAAAAAACCGTCAATATCAAGTTATTTTGAAAAAAAATATAATAGGGTTTAGTTTTCATCTGTATATCTTGTCTGAAACAACACAAATGTCGGAAAAAATATTACTTGTATTTCCCCCCTCGAACATATTTTGCAAAAACTCCAAAAACTGCAAATCTAACAGCTGCTCACGAAGAAAGCAGCAGCCGTAACAGAACACAAACTTCATTCCCCAGTTATGATAAATCACAGTTGGAAATTGAATACCACTTAAATTGAGACCTTGGAAACAAAAACTTTATTTTTTTTCAAAATCTCAAGAATGATAGAGGTCACATCAAGAACAGTGAAATCAAAACAGCGAAACCTTGTAGAAAATTGTTAACAGGGTGAACGCAATTCAAAACCCAATAAATAGTATGTACATTTAATGCATGTTTTATCACAAGTAGTGTAATTTGTGTTGCAACCAAAGATCATGTGTGTGCAAGCCATCTTAAGATAACAGTGATGAAATGGAGGACCAGACAGGTAAATAAATACCTCTGAGTATATGCAAGTCAAGAAAAAGGTTCTATATACAACAAGTACAAGAATAGTTAATTGAAAGTACCGGTTGGTTTGATGCTTAATGTTGATAAATTAGTTTATAAAGATTCTGTGGAAAAAAATAATGAAAATAAGCCAAATTTTCTCCAACTCCGACCAAAGATTTGCACTCACTTTTATGCATTGCTGTTGGACTAGCCTTTTTTCTGGACTATCGTTTTTAACTATCCATTTTTATATCAACTCTTCATAATCTAATAATTAATATAGATTATGAGGTGGCTAACCGACTTGAGAACTCGGAAGCTTTAAGGTAAACCTATACCAAAGTATTTGACAAAACCCAAAATATTAATATGGAAATGAACACTTCTCATTCACACATAGATTCTATCAAACCAAGGGATGCGGGGTTACTATTTGAATGAAATGTGTTTGATACTGATTTATTGAATTAATGTAATACAGTAGCCACCCAACGACTAATAGAGAAGAAGTGCGAGAACTAACTAGAAATTTTATGCAGATGGAGATAAAGATAAAGGGAGTAAATGTGATTCATGAATGAAGAACACAAAACAAAAAATGTTTCGCCCTTGGCCTTTTTCAAGTGTTTACTTGAAAAAGGCCAAGGGCCGAAAAGTCGTTTGTTTTGTGTTGTTCATTCATGAATCAGATTTACTCCCTTTATCTTTATCTCAATTTAATTGACTCATTTAGACACCTCTATTTATTAGTTTTATGCAGATGACACCATTTCAAGCATCTTCTAATTTTCTCTCAAAAATATTGTGGGGTAAGTCATGGCAGTGCTGCCAACCCTAGCCCATGTAAACGTGTACAGGGCCATTCCATGTAAAATGTTACCTGGGAACTAATTTTTCAAAGGGGTATAACTCAAATAAAAGTTGGTGTAAACTTTAGAGGACTAATTAAACTTTATTTTTGTTATAAAAGTAACCTCCCTTTTTGGTCATGTGACTCGGCGGCCATCTTGAAAAACAGCACATGTTTACAAGCCAGATATTTGCTAAAAGTGGTAATCTTCTGAAGCCCAATACTGCACCGTTTGGCATCACAGGTACTTGAATTTGTTTCTTATATTTAAAAACATGTTTTACTACTTGAAACTATTGTTTAATATTTTAAAATTGTCATATTACACTAGAAATCGTCACTCATGAGGACTCAATTTTCGTGTCCCATCAGTTACCATTTAGGACATAAAGTTTTCTTAGCTGCCATAATTTTTTTTTTAAATGGCTTGAGCCTTTAGATTTTCTGTCAATGCATAGGGCATGTTAGAATGACCATAAAGTTAATTTCCATATTTATCATTTTTTCGCGTTACAATGGTAACTGACGGACAGTAACTGATGGGACAGAGCTGTGTCAGTCTTCTGTCCCATCAGTTACTGGCTCAGAGAGGAGTAAAGCATTACTTTTTTTTTTACATAGACTTTAAATATTAATGTTTGAATTGCATAATAGCTTTGTTCAATCCTTGTGTAATGATTTTGAAGACTCAAAATGAATTTAACTCAATTAAAATCCCAAGGAGAGAGAAATGACTTTTGTGGGGAGGTGTCTGAGAAAGACTTTTGTGGGGAGGTGCTGAGAAAGTTCCTATCATCCTGTTGAAGCTTATTCTGACATTTTTTTCTATCTTTATCTCTTGCCCAGATCTGTATCAAAGACAAAATGCCTCCAAAGTCACCCCGCACAAAAATGAGAGAGTACAGAGAAAGAATGGGGGAAGAGAAGAAAAAAGAAGTGAAGGAGAAAAATAAAGAGCAAGCGAAGAAATATCGGGCAAGCATGAGTGAGGAGAAGCGCAAAGCAGAGAGACTCAGTAACACGCGTAGAAAGAGAGAGGCACGAAGAAAAGCCAAAGTTTCTAGTGTTTCCCCTAAGCACAATCCTCTTTTTCTAGTGTCCAGTCAGAGGGAAAAGCTATAAGAAAAGTAGTGAATTCTCTACCTCAAAGTCCTAGGCGTAAAATTGCAGTATTAAAAAAATTGGCAGTACAACATGGTATTCTTGTGGAGAAATCAAAAACATCCAGGAGAAACTTGTTTGAGTCTGAGAACTTAACAAAGATGATCACGAGCTTTTATGAAAATGATGAAATTTCCCGCCAAAGTCCAGGCAAAAAGGATTTTGTTACAGTTAAAGATAGTGAAGGAAATAAACAGCAGATCCAGAAACGTGTTATGCTTATGAACATTATGGAAGCGTTCCAGCAGTTCAAAAAGGAAAGACCAGACATCAAAGTGGGTAAAAGTAAATTTGCACAATTGAGACCACAACATGTCGTAACTATAACCGAGAAAGACCACCATGTATGCTGCTGTATATATCATGAGAATCTTGAGCTACTTCTAAACGGATTGAGAAGCTACAACAATGAAGTTCCAAAACCTGAAGAACTGATAAGTTCCTCTCTTTGCCAGGACCCAACAACTTCCTGTTCACTAGGAACGTGTGACAAGTGCCATGATGTGACTGCTATCATCAGAGAAAAAATCATGCTCTTGTTTCCGCTAACACATCCAAATTTTGCATTCTACCAGTGGGGAAAAAACTCGAAGAAAGAACTGATTGAGATGGCTTTGGATGACCTCGAACAAGAGCTTCGTAGACAGCTACAGACAATGCGCATACATAGCTTTCTAGCAAAGTGCCAACTTCATCAAATGAAAACTTTAAAGAACTGCTTGACTTCAACGACCACTGCTATTCTACAAGAAGACTTCGCAGAAAATTTTTCATTGAAACAACAAAATGAAATAATGACTGCTCACTGGAATTCAGCAGGCGTCACTATCTTCACTGCTATCGTTTACTTTAGCAAGCAGGACTATGCTTCATTTGCCCTAGTAAGTGATTGTTTGGAGCATGACAAGTTTGCAGTGGCCACATATAACAGAATTATCTTGAAAGAACTGGAAAATGCTGGAAGAACTGTTGAAGAATTACATGTCTTTTCAGATGGATGTGGTGGTCAATTTAAAAATTGTGCGAATTTGTCATTAATGACACAACCGACTATGCTGCACCCAAAATTGAAAACCATGGACTGGAGCTTTTTTGCAACATCCCACGGGAAAGGACCAATCGATGGGATTGGGGGCACTGTGAAGCGAGCCGTATGGAGACGGATATTAAGAGGAACAGCAGTAATCAACTCAGCAGAGCAGTTTGCGGACGAGGCAAAGACGACTTGTACCAATATCAATGTGATATACGTATCAAAGAATCAGGTTGCCGAAACGCAAACGGAACTCGAGACATTTTGGCGGTTCAACCAGCCCAAAACTATACCGGAAACAAGATCTTTCCACTTCTTCAAACCAACATCAAAAACAACAATCTCTGCTGCATCCATCAGTCCGTTTACCAATCTCTGCGTTGATCAAAAATCATTTCAAATATTCAGACCAACATCTGCTAAGTCAACCACTCTAAGTACCCCAACTGCAGACCCATCTTCCTCTCAGGGAACACTGTGCAACCACACAACTTCTGATGTTATCATCAGTGCTGAACAGTACTATGCTGTTGACTATGTCGACAGATTCTACATAGGAAGAGTTTTAAATTCCAACAAGCCAGACATTTGGAACATGAAGTTCCTGCACAAAACAACGGTTGGTGGTATCAGCTACTTTTCATGGCCTGAAAGAGATGATACAGATGCAGTCCACAGACAAGCGATTTTCTATGGACCTGTGAACTTAGAAGGCTGCTTGCAATTTACAATTCCAGACCTCAACACCATCAGTGCAGCCTTTGCTTCCCGAAAAGATTTATAAATCTGATTCCCTTTTTTTTATTTAGCTGTTCTGTTGAAAGTTGTCATCATGTGACAAAGAATTGTTTTATTCAGTGGATGAATTTTATTTTCTTGTTCTGGTTTCATGGGTGTTAAAAAGCACTATCTTTCAAATTTTCTAAGCCGTCAGTTTTCATCATTTAATTACGTATCCTTTTTAATATTATTAAATAATTCATTTACAAATGGGCAAAGCTCATGATAATCTAGTCAGTCACAGAACATGACACTGAATGAATGAAACAAGTGCCAGTGTAGTCAGTACGTCTTTTGATTTTAAATTTAATAGTAACAATTGTTTTCCCACCTGTTGCAATGTCAAGTTTAATTTGTAGAAGATGATTATTATCATTTTTCTTTTACTTTTAATAATCAACTGAATTGATCATGGTGTTACTTGGATTGTTAGTGGACACTTAAATTTCATTTTAGTTTCCCACAAGTTTACTACTACTTTGCGTCGCCAGATGGATATCTTTGTTCACTTTATTTTTGCTATAAGGCATTAAATTTACAAACCAATTATGCTGTTAATTGGCCTGAAATGATCTTTTTAATTTGTTTAATGAGGCTTGAGAGTACAAACATTCTTTGCTTGAAAATAAGATTGTGATTTATTTTTATTTCTATCTTGGTCACTTTCGTGTCCCATCAGTTACCAACATAGTGTCCCATCAGTTACTCAAAGTGTCACTTATTATCGGCTATAAACGTAAAAGTTGCTGCTTCATACTTCTTATTCTTGTACTGTATGTTAAGACACTATTTTAAAATACATACAAAGCAAAAACAACAATTGGAGTAAATTAGTTTCAGAGAATTTTTAAGTTGTAATATACGTATAAAAATGGTGGTATTTTTTCTGTCCCATCAGTTACCGAAGGGTTAAGAGATCATAAAATGAGCCATAATTAATTTTTTTTTTATTTACCACTTTTGTTACAATCTTTCATTGCCATTCAATACATTTAAGCAATAAAAGTGTGAATAAATCTGTTTCCCTTAGTTCTGTGGTATCTTATTTCATTGAAAATATGCTCTGAATGTCCCATCAGTTACCATGGAATGGCCCTACAATGGACAGCCAAAATGAGTCAGATTTTGAAAAAATCCGTACAATTCTGCAAAGAGGATAATTAGCACTAAATCTGATAATGGGCAATTAGACCATACTAATACTAGCAATAATATAATCAATATTTAAATGAATGTTTGTTTTTGTTTTTAAGGGTTTTACGGCGCTTGCAACACATAATTTAGGTTATATCAGCGCCAGTAAAAAGGAAGACAATGGGATAGGAAAAAGTTCTAGAATTACAATTAAAGCACCCAAGAAAGGGTAAGACAAAGGGGAATTGGGAACAAATAGGGATTAGATGTAGATTCCAAGAGCATACCACCAATGTACTTAGTTTGAGATCACCTATAAGTCTCATCCAGACACGAGCACAAAATCCAACAAAGAGGAATACACTCAAATGCTTACATTATATACTAAAAATAACAAATATAATAATACATAAGAGAGATGATTGACAAGGAAAAAAAATATCATCTCCCAAAACGATAAATATACATTTGACTGTTTCCCTCTCAGCCAAGACTCCAACCAGGGCCAGGACAAAAGCAAGTAACCTCATTCCAAGACAAAGACAGAAAGCATGTTGGAAAACAGATATTATAAGGGGATAGAAGACACAGTATGGACCCCCCTGCCCACTATGGGAGGTCAGGATCCCCACCCAGTTTAAATGAATGAATAAGCTTATAATGACTATATAAATAGTATCAACTTCCAGATCCGTGTATAAATCCGATATGGCCCAGCCAGATAATACTATATTGAACTCACGTCATGAACTTCTGGGTCAAGAAACAGATATAGTGTTTAAGTACACCAAAAAAGTGTATGAATGTTCAAAATGTTTAAATAATAAAAATTTACTTATGCGTACAATCCTCAGCAAAATGTGTACAGTGAATGAAAATGCGTAAAAATAGGCATTTTTTACATCAAGTTGGTACCACTGTAATTGGAGGTAACCAGGCTTGCCACTGACAACAAACAAAAAGTCTATATATGAAGGACGCGTTTTTTTGGCAATTAAATGGTTAATCATAAACGCATCAAGAGTCATTCTACTCATTATCAAGTCAAAAGGTCAGGGGACTGAAGAAATCGCCGCATTTCAATCAAAATAAAATTTTGAAATTTTAAAAATTTGATATGAGTATTTGATTTTGGGCTCTGTTTGCAATTTACTATCTATCCATAGAGATATCCACTCAACCGTCTGTTTGCAATTTACTATCCATCCATAGAGATATCCACTCAACTATCTGTTTACAATTTACTATCTATCCATAGAGATATCCGCTCAACTGTCTGTTTACAATTTACTATCTATCCATAGAGATATCCACTCAACTATCTGTTTACAATTTACTATCTATCCATAGAGATATCCACTCAACTATCTGTTTGCAATTTACTATCCATCCATTGAGATATCCACTCAACTGTCTGTTTACAATTTACTATCTCTATCCATAGAGATATCCACTCAACTATTTGTTTGCAATTTACTATCTATCCATAGATATCCACTCAACTATCTGTTTGCAATTTACTATCTATCCATAGATATCCACTCAACTATCTGTTTGCAATTTACTATCTATCCACAGAGATATCCACTCAACTGTCTGTTTGAAATTTACTATCTATCCATAGATATCCACTCAACTGTCTGTTTGAAATTTACTATCTATCCATAGATATCCACTCAACTGTCTGTTTGCAATTTACTATCCATCCATAGAGATATCCACTCAACTATCTGTTTACAATTTACTATCTATCCATAGAGATATCCACTCAGCTATCTGTTTACAATTTACTATCTATCCATAGAGATATCCACTCAACTATCTGTTTGCAATTTACTATCCATCCATTGAGATATCCACTCAACTGTCTGTTTACAATTTACTATCTCTATCCATAGAGATATCCACTCAACTATCTGTTTGCAATTTACTATCTTTCCATAGATATCCACTCAACTATCTGTTTGCAATTTACTATCTATCCACAGAGATATCCACTCAACTACCTGTTTGCAATTTACTATCTATCCACAGAGATATCCACTCAACTGTCTGTTTGAAATTTACTATCTATCCATAGATATCCACTCAACTGTCTGTTTGCAATTTACTATTTATCCATAGAGATATCCACTCAGCTGTCTCTAAACATTGAATATCCACTCCACTATCTGTTTGCAATTTACTATTTATCCATAGAGATATCCACTCAACTGTCTGTCTATCCACTCAACTATCTGTTTACAACTTACTATCCATCCATAGAGATATCCACTCAACTGTCTGTCTATCCACTCAACTATCTGTATACAACTTACTATCCATCCATAGAGATATCCACTCAACTATCTCTAAACATTGAATAATGATTTATGCACAGAAATTTACATTTTTGAGTTCTACTGTAACTAGAAACTGCAGTGAATAACTTGTTTTTTATTTACCAGTAATCAATCGGTAATTTGACTTAATTGTGATCAGGGCTAATAGGTTTGAAATTGTACGAGACCTGTTGGTCTTCCATGGTTATATTCTTACTGCTACAACTGTTATGAACCTCCCCCATCTCCGAATCACTCATACAAATATCACTGGTGGATCCATTGCCGTCGACGGCTGCTGAGCTGCGAAGCATATCCAGGTGGGTTGTTGTCGTGGAAGAAGAGGAGGAGGAATGGTGAATGGGAGTTGGGTGCTGATGATGCTGGTGGTGGTGATGGTGGTGGTGAGAAGGGGATTGGTGCTGTTGGTGCGGGTGATTCATTGACAATGAAGCTGAAGAATTCGAGGACGAAGACGACGGTGAACCCATAGCCGATTCAGAAATGGTAACTGGCCTGAACAGGAAGCCTTGCTTGGAAGTGAGAACGGCTGGGAAAGACAATGAAGATGTTGACGAGGACGAGGATGACGACAACGACGAAGAAGGACCCGTTAATCCAAAGTTGTTTTCATTGCTGTTATTGGCACCAACGCCGCCACTACCACCACCACCACTGCCGATACTACTGCAACCGCTGGTCATACTGCCGTGCCCGCTGGAACTGAGGGGAGATGGAGCTCCGCTGGAGGACAACGGGGACTGCTGGCCCATGGTGTGGTGAGGGGACCGCATCCCTGGCAAGAGGCTGACCCCTGGGTGGGTGTAAGGGTGGATGCTGAGGCTGGACGTTGAAGGGGAGGACGTGCTGCTACTCCCACTGCAACGGGACAGGAGGTTATCTGGACTGCTGTTGGTCTCTTCCAGGCTACTGCTTGAAATACTGGAGGAAAAAATATCAATTTTTGATTATCAATTAATCACATTTCGATAATTAATTAATTTTTTTTTTAAACAGTTTTACAGCGCTTGCAACACATTTAGGTCATACCAGCGCCAGTGAAAAGAGAGAAAATGGGATAGTGAAAACATTCAAGATGTACAATAAAAAGGACTTGAGGAAATTGTAAAACATATGGGGAAATGGTTCAAATAGGGAACAGATGTAGATTCCAAGAGCACACTATCAGTGTACCAAGTTTGAGATTACCTAAACGTCTCACCCAGACACCAGCACAAGATTCCACTAAGAGGAACATGCTCAAATGTTTACAAATCATATGTTAAAGTTTTTTTTTTTTAAACAGTGCATAACAGATAGATGATTTACAAGGAAAAAAATATCATCTCCCAAAACTATTACTATACATTCTACTGTTTCCCTCCGAGCCAAGGACTTCGGTCAGGGTCAGGACAAAACCAAGCAATCTCATTTTAAGACAAAGACAGAAAGCATATTGGAAAACAGATATGGGGGGGATAGAAGACAGAACAAGTACCTCCTTGCCCACTATGGGAGGCCAGGAACCCCACCCAGACATTTCGACCAGCAGAGGACAAATATATATAAATGAATGAAAAATAAAAACTACAACAACAATTGATTCATAACTTAACTTAAACTAGAAAATGTTTAGGATATCGATATCTTCTACATTAATTTATTATAAGTCTTAGTAACATAATATTTGTAAAATGAGGAGTGAAACCAAATTGGATAATTCAATTTAATGAGATTATACACTGTGCTACTTTGACCCTTATCCATAAAAATAAAACAAACGATCTACACCATACAGTTAAAGCAATGATTCTGTTTTCTCCTCTTCTCCCCTACATATATATAATGTATAATGCGTTCAATGTGATTATCAAGTTAAATTGTTACCAATTTTTCTTTCTATTCTTTTTTAAAAGGAAAAATCATTTTATGACAATTTACACTTATCTAATTTTTGTCCAAACTTAATCGGCCCGCAAGACACTAATAATAACAAATCAGTTCCCTGCTGAAGTGACCAAATCTAAAAAAAAATAAAAAAATTAAGCTGTTATATAGCGCAATATCCACTAAACGTGCTCAAAGCGCTTTACAAGGGGTCCCTAACATGATGTCTGTAAGGTGATATTATAATTTTTTCGGACAGAGACAACGCTGTTAACGGCCAGGTACTCATTTTACACCTGAGTACGATGAGAGAATGTGAGTAAAGAGCCTTTTCCAAGGAGTCAACTATGCGCCGAGCGAGGCTCGAGCCCAGGACCTTTCAATCTGAAAGCGAGTGTCATACCACAAGACCGCATAGCCGTACAATATATCTACATGAGACAATCTAGCATTAACGTTACTACTACTACTACTGACCTGTTGGCGAGTGGGTGTGGTTGAGTCATCAGTCTGTCTGGGGTGAGGGGGCCGGTGTGGAATTTCTTTGGAGGGCTAAGGTAATCCCATCGGTCGCCTCCATCGTTCTCCACTGTTCAAAGGATAATATAAAAATATGATATATGATCCATGAGTGACAACATACTTTACGCAAGCCAAAAAATTGGAATTTTATAAAAGACTCATAGAGTAGCTAACTTTTCAGTAAAAGGACTTGGTGAATATTGGGGGGGCAAATTTGGAATTTAAATAAAGAGCTAATACTGATGATGATGATGATGATGATGATGATGATGATGATGATGACGATGATGATGATGATGACGATGATGACGATGATGATGATGATGATGACGATGATGATGCTTGTGGTGATGATGTATCAGGAGAATTTCTTGATAAAATTGGGAAAATCTGAATTAACCTTTCTTCACGTATTTATACTTGGAAAAGTTCTGACATGAAAATTTCTCTTCCGTGTTGTAACATCACTGCTTTAATGTTTTGAATATAAATTCAATGTAACACACATTCAGCATTAAGCAGTTTTGGAAGTGCACACCATTGAGGGAATGACATTTCTTATTCAGAGAAGAAAAAAACAAAATTACAAGGACCAACATATAAACCAGAGTATCTCAGTGTTGTGGCTTATTGTTTTCTATAAGTTCCATAAGGTTATTTTCTTTTATCACTCATACAAATCGGTAAGCCCTTTGAAATGTTGGGCTCTATATGACTTGTACTCATTGTATGTAGTATTCACTGTATTGTAAAAAACTAAGTTACTCAATTAACGACAAGCGCAGTCTCCTTATATGTCTAATTTATTATTATTTTTATTATCATTATTATTATTACTATTATTATTATTACTATTATTAAACCCAAATTTTAGCCAATTCAAGCCTAAGTCTTGATTCTATGAAATGTCTTTGAAAAACCACAATGAAAAAATTCCACATCAACAATAATTTTAAAAATACAAGGCTAGAGTCAGCTAAACTAGAATAATAAAAAAAATAAAAAAAAGGATGAAAATATACATATATTAACTCACTCAACCCTAACACCGACTAAATCCGTATTTTACCAGGGTTACTTTTACCCCATGCCTATTTATCACATTTTTATGAGACAAATTATAGATGTAGTATCAAAGCTAATGCTTTTAGTTTTTGCATGTTAATGGTAGTTGAATAAAATTACTATAACATGATCATTTTTAATACCTTTTTTTCCTATTTTGAAAAGTAACAAAAATCTCTAAGGTTGAGTGAGCCAAAAAGTAAAAACTCACATTTGCGCTTCAACGTTCCAGACCTCATTGCTATGGGGCTCAAACTCCTGTAAAACAATGCAAGGGGAAGAAATCAAATCATAAATAATGGTGTTTCAAAACAGTTACTGGAAATGAATTACTGAATTCTAAAAAAATTGAGCTTAAAATTAAGCTTTATATAGTGCAATATCCACTAAATGTGCTCAAAGCGCTTTACAAGGGGTCCCGGGTCAACAGCAACATTTAACATGTAGGACGGGACATGACACCTGTTTGACAATATTACAATTTTTCAGACAAAGACAACGCTGTTAACTCATTTTACACTCGAGTACGGTGAGAGAATGTGAGTAAAGAGTCTTTTCTAAGGACTCAACTATGCGCCGAACCCGAGGCTCGAACCCAGGACCTTCCAATCCAAAAGCGAGTGTCATACCACTAGACTACATTCTAACAACATATTTAGACGGCTGCGGACGTAAACTGTTAAATTCTAAGAGAACACATAGTTTTCTAAAAGGGCAGGAAAGTCAAGACGTCACATTGTCTACTTTTCCTGTTCAAAAATCATTGGAAGTGTGTATGTAACCAGTCCTTTGGAGGATTTATAATGAATAGATTACATATCCAATCACAAGGTGGCATAACTATTTTAGTAGCAGGGTGAAGGGTATTTCTTGAAGACCAGCATTTATTGAGACTAGAAAATAAGATGCCATCACTTTGAACCCAGAAGATCAATTACACAAGGCAGAGCTGCCAAGCCCATCTGATGAGAATGTGTACAATGGGACCTCAAAATGGGGGAGATTTCATAAAAATGGGTACAATCCTGAATTCGACGGAAACTAACCATTGTGAAAGTAAGAGGAAGGTATACTAACATAAAGTCACACCGCACAAGCTCAATTGCAGCAACAATGATGTTCCCAAGACTATAATCCAATCCTTCCAGAATTCTACCTCCCAGCATGAAGATCATAATTGGTCAAAAAATATATGAATATCCACTTGGTCACCAAGCGATACGAGCACCCGGGCTATTACAACTAAAGAAAACTGAAGTGACTCCGAACACTGAAAATGGGTACAATCTTGGGGGAAATGCGTACAAGCGTACAATCGCTGAAAATGCGTACAATTCCGCATTTTTAAAGGTAGGTTGGCAGCTCTGCACAAGGTATGAACCTACCCAATCCTCCGGAAGAGTGGTTTTACACTTCCAATGAGATTGGAATCAGTTTTTTTACATCACACTTTTGATCCCTATTATAGGCCTATATTCTCCTTTAACCCTCTCCTTACCACCTACAGCAAAATCGTCACATTTGTTACGACACAATATACATTTTTTCTTATTCAGATTTATATTGTACATCACAATGATCTTTGTTTAATTAATAAGAACATAAAGTTGTTTTGTAGAGAGATTGTTTGAGTTTAAAAAATTCATTTTCTGCTTGGTAATTTTGGGAAAATACTGAAAATGATCTGTAAGGAGTGAGTTAACTCTTTCCTTATCAATCATTTTCAGTATTTTCCCAAAATGGCAGGCTTACCCAGCAGAAAAATTTATTTTTTTAAACTCAAACAAGCTCTCTACAAAACAACTTTATGTTCTTATTAATTAAACAAAGATAATTCTTCAAAGTTTGTGATGTACAAAATAAATCTCAATAAGAAAAATGTATATTGTATCGTAACAAATCAAATGTGATGATTTTGATGCAGGTGGTAAGGAGAGGGTTAACCGATGATGTGTCATGCGTCAAAACTCAGACAGATTTCTGAAGAAGGGTCTTGAGCCCAAAACGTTTTGTATTTGGTATTTTGTTGCTTTTTTTAAAAATAGCTATTACATACATTTTTATTACTTTTTACAGTCTTACCACGGGCGCTTAAATGACCTAAATAGTGTCGAAAGCGCAGTTAAACACCTAAAAACAAAAAACAAACAGTCTTACCTCATAAAGTTTTTCCTTGTTGGACTTGGAGACGGGGATGGGGTGAAAGTTGTGTTCTTTACAGGTATTTGCATAGATGGGGAGAAACATTGCTGAAAGGCGTAGACAAGTAAATAACATATATTAGATCTATATGGTTATATGTGTGCCGTGAGCAGACACATCATACACATATCAAATTAATAATAATGTGAAATTGAATGTAAGCTTCAATTTCAATACAAAAACAGATCAAATGAACGTTTCAGGTTTCCCCTTTATCAACAAAACAGGATGAATGAAATACCACAGATGAATGACATAATGTGGTAGTGGCGTAGTTAAGATCTTCCAGCTTCGAGCAGCTACATTTACATATCAAATTAAGAAATTAAGGAGCAGGCACCGGTGTAAGATAAAGATCTGAACAAGTGTGTACGAAAGGTGCCAGACAAAGCAAGAAAGAAAAATAGAAGAAAAAAACCATCCCACAAAATCAGTCTACCTTGACTGGGGATCGAACCTCAGACCTTCTGATTACCAGTCAGACGTGCTACCATTACACGGTAATTTTTTCTTCTATTTTTCTTTCTTGCTTTGTCTGGCACCTTTCATTTGTTCACATCATGCACAGCATCTTAGACTTGTTCAGATTTGTTTTCTGTTCTCCTAAGTGGTTTCCTAATATTTAAAAAAACTGCAAGACATGTCAATATTAAGGCAAAATATATAGTATCTAATATTAATGCAAAGTATTTACAGTAAAAATTCTTATGTCGGTAAAGCCTAAATAACAAGATTTTATTAAGGAAACATATTATTATTATTATTAGTATGGGTTTCTTATTTTATTGTTGTTCTAGTTGTTTTTTAATAAAAGATGTATGTATGTAATTTTTACCAACAATAAACAATTTATTCCATTAATTGAAACATCCTTACTCTTTCAGCGCCATTGGCCACACTGTGTGGCCAGAGCAGAATCTGTTCTACTTGGCCAATGGTCGCACAGTGAGGGCCGGTCTTGAAGTGCAAAAATAATAATGTAATCCAATCCTACTTTCTACAAAAGTACTATAAATTGAATCAATGGTATCATTTCTTTCATCAGAACATTCAATTGGCCCTAGGGGGGTATTTTAATTGAGATTTTGCACTGAATTCGAATGTCGCTTTGTCTTTTCTTTTTTTTTCTATTTTTTATTTTATTCTAATAACAATTTTAAAATTTTAAAAGAAAAAAAAAAAGAATGTCGCTTTGTCTTAGCAAGTTATTCTCATGCAGCCTCGATCAGGTGTCAGCCATTTTGTGACAGAAATGTGAATATAGCCTCAGCGCTGAAAGAATTAACAGAACAAATTTAGAGATAAGTCATCTCAAAGGATAACCTTAATATTAATAGTCAAATTTTGTCCATATTTTCAGATCAATCCAATCCTTTATAAATCTTAGCTATAAGTCTTCTAATCAAGTAAGAATATATTGCTTCGACTACAAACATTTTCATTCTGTTTATATAATACATCATATTTAAGTGATCAATGACGAAAAAATTACGTCATCAATTTTTCTCCATCCCTAACTTTCCTTCCTTTATAAAATGAAATAGATTCCTTTAAAAAGAAGTCTTTTATTAACTTGATATAAACTTCAAATATGAAAAATGGTAGAATAAAAATAAACAGTAATCTTATTTGTAGTCTATGGATACAAGCTTTAAGTTTTTGTAACTCTTCACAGATATGACACAAAATGTATAATTTGATGATTACAAGAGAGAAAGAAAAAAAAACAAACCCCACCATCACGCAGACATTGTTCAGACCTGCATAGAATACGATACCATCTGACCCTTCTGTCCACCAAGCAGTGGTTGTGGTAATAATTAAGTTTATTAGATATCACAAGAAAGGACATTGCAATAAACCAGTGTTCTATCCATATAATAGTAGTAGTAGTAGTAGTAGTAGTAGTAGTAGTAGTAGTAGTAGTAGTAGTAGTAGTAGTAGTAGTAGCGTATGGCTACACCTCCAAATGTATTTCGTCAACCCAGCTTCTAAAGTCTTCCTCCGCCCTAAGGACGGTGTCGTAGCCACCTTCAAGTTTAGTGACTGGACAGTGGAGGACGATATGATCGCTGGTCTCTGGAGCTGCCTGACATTTCTGGCAGGTATCACTATTTCCAAGTTTCCATCTGCACATATTTGATGCAGTTCCAAATGATAGCAAGCACGTAATTGACACTGCCTGTTTCAACAATTACCCGGATAAACTGAAGCACTGTCAGCTTGGGGCAGCGTGGCTCAGCAGTACGATCTTCGCTTCCTACGTGAAAGGTATCGAGTTCCATCAACTGCCGCTGCGCTGTAATGCGGCTGACGCCTGGGTTATTCCAGTCTACCCTTGGAATAGACCCTAGAGACAAATTTCCCCTATGGGATGAACAAAGGGAATTTTATTTTAATTTTTATTTATTTTATTCATAACTCTAAAGGACTACTATATATACTTACTTTGATTGAACCTCTGGTGGGGGAAGGAGAACCACACAAAACGTTTGATTGGGTCATGATATGGAGTGACTCGCTGAAAGACCTTGGACGACGATGGTGACTGTCCATTGGCTCAGAACAATCCTATGGAGAAAAATAAGAAATGAAATCAATCAAATTGACTGAATAATATTTATTTAAAACATGTTTTATTTATTCTTTTTTACAATTGATATTAAATACTTAAATGCAACTACAAAAAAAATTAGGTATTGACAGAATTCCGCCTCGAACAGAGCATTGTTTGATTATCGGAAAGAATGTCCAGGTGAAAAGGTTTGAATCTCAAGTGACTGCCGTACTGAGAGGCTCTTCTTCACTCTTCCAATGGACTTCCATCTTATATTTAACAATAGGATTCAACAGTCGTAACGTCACTTCCTTCCTAATGACACATGGTAACTTAGTAACACTGGCTCTAAACTATCAGAACAATGGCGGACGCCCGTATGAAATATTTCTCCGGCGAGTATAAAGGGTATCTAGAGGAAAAAAAACGCATTCATTTGATCATGTTTTGACTTTTACACATTCTGATCAAAAGATATATGAAAAGTTCTAACCAGCATGAAAAATAAAAAGTAATGATTTTCTTTGTTTAGAACCAAGATGGCCGCCGTTGCCAGGGGGCGTGACATCATGCTATTGAATCGTATTGGAGTGAGAACAAGATTTTAAGATTTTGCAGATGAATTTTAAACTCAAAAGTGGTTTATATTGAAACATGAGAATATTGTTGGCCCTAGACTCGTCATGCCTCATCCAATGGGCACAATGTGATGCTGTTTATTTGGGACCCCTTGAAAAGGGTTTTGAGCACATTAAGAGGATATTGGGCAATATAAAATCTCTTGTTTTGTTTTGTTCCTTTTCACTCAAAAGGTTATATTTTTTCATCTACCACTTCTTGCTTTAAGAAGCTTATAGTATGTGATCGATGGAAACAAACTTGTGTCTTAATTACTAATTTTATTTCACATTGAAATCTCGTAATGGATCTATTAAAGAAAGCTTACTGCACTAGCATTGAAAGCCAAATAAAAAGATGATGGCGGGTCATGTGGCCAGAATGGAAAAAGAGTCACTTCCCAAGACAGCCCTGTACTGGACAGCAGATGGGAAGAGAAAGCGGGGAAGACCCAAAGAAACATGGCAAAGGACCATGGAGAAAGAATTAAAGGAAGCAGGCCTGTCCTGGAATACAGCCACTGCAAAAGCAGCCGATCGTAAAAATGGAGATGTCTGGTGGATGCCCTATGTGCCTCAAGACCCGAAGAGGATTAAGTAAAAATAAGACACAGCAAGTACCTCCCTGCCCTATGGGAGGTCAGGAACCCCACCCAGGGGCTGAGCCCTATTCACTTGGCGATCTTGCTGATACTTACAAGAGTGAGACTATCCCAGTTGTTTGATATCCATAGGGATGACTGAATTTCTCTGAAATGGAAACAAAAAAATTAATTTTTAAAAATATCAGTAGTAGTGGTAATAGTAGTAGTAGTAATAGTAGTAGTAGTAGTAGTAGTAGTAGTAGTAGGAGTAGTAGTAGTAGTAGTAGTAGTAGTAGTAGTAGTAGTAGTAGTAGTAGTAGTAGTAAGTAGTAGTAGTGTAGTAGTAGTAGTATAGTAGTAGTAGTAGTGTAGTTAGTATGTAGTAGTATAGTAGTAGTAGTAGTAGTAGTAGTAGTAGTAGTAGTAGTAGTAGTAGTAGTAGTAGTAGTAGTAGTAGTAGTAGTAGTAGTGGCAGCATCAGCAACAGCACCAGTAGTAAAAGTATTAGGCCCTAATTCAACTCTATCCATCTTTAATCTTTTGTTTTCTAACTAAAATGAGCGACAATTTCGAGAAGCCACCTTGATTTACTTTTGGTGCCAGTCTTCTCAAGTTTTTGTATGAATTGTCAAAATATTCTAGTCAGGAAAAAATATATATTATATTCATCCTTAAACAACATTTGACAAAAAAAATCTATATATAAAAATATGACATGTGTTTCTCAGCCACATATCTGTCAGACATGGTAACACTTATATTTGTATTTGTGCAGCTATGTGGTCTAGTGGTATGACACTCGCTTTCGGATTGGAAGGTCCTGAGCTCGAGTCTTGCTCGGCGCATAGTTGAGTCCTTGGAAAAGACACTTTACTCACATTTTCTCAACCGTACTCAGGTGTAAAATGAGTACCTGGCCGTTAACATCATTGTCTTCGTCTGAAAAATTGTAATATCTACTAACTGGCGTCATGTCCTATCCTACATGTTTAGTGTTGTTGTTGGCCAGGGACCCCTTGTAAAGCGCTTTGAGCACGTTTAGTGGATATTGCGCTTTATAAAAGCTCAATTGTACTTACTTTTCATGCTGCTTTTCCCTGTCTGCTATATGAATTTCTTCCTGCTTCAGCCTGGTGACTCGATCAGGTCCCCTAATGGGAGGCTGAAATCAAATTAACAAAGATAGAAAATAAACAAAGGTTTGTTTTGTTTTTAAGGGTTTTACGGCACTTGCAACACATTAAGGTCATATCAGCGCCAGTAAAAAGGAAGAAAATGGGATAGTAAAAAGTTCTAGAATTACAATTAAAGCACCCAAGAAAAGGTAAGATAAAGGGGAATTGGTTCAAATAAGAAACAGGTGTAGATTCCAAGAGCACACTATCAAAGTACATAGTTTGAGATCACCTAAAAGTCTCATCCAGACACAAGCACAGATCCCCACTAAGAGGAACACATTCATATGTTTTACAAATCGTATATAATATCTTAAAAAACATAATACAATGCATAACAGAGAGATGATATACAAGGGAAAAAAATATCATCTCCCAAAACTAACTATACATTTGACTGTTTCCCTCTCAACTAGAGTATCCGGCCAGGGCCAGGACAAAACCAAGTAATCTCATTCCAAGACAAAGACAGAGAGTGAGTTGGAAGACAGATATAAGGGAATCCAAGTAAAAAAAAAAACACTTGTGCAATTCCCGCCTAAAAAAGAACAGATCTAGCTACCATAGCATTGCTGGGTGGAAAGAGGAATCAGATAAAATACAATACTGAGCCGAGAAGGAATCAAAATTGATCCCCTTGTTTGTGTTTCAAGTGCTCTCCCAATGAAGCTGAGGAGGATAAATTCTTTTTTAACTCACTCAATCCTAGAGAGTTTTGCTACTTTTCAAAATTGGAAAAAAATGTACTAAAAAGGAGCACATTCATATAGATAGTTTTATTCAACTATTATTAACATGCAAATACTAAAAACATTAGCCTATTACGCCTATAATTTCTTAGAAACATGTAATAAATAGGCATGGGGTAAAAGTAACCCGGTAAACTACGGATATAGTCGGTGTTAGGGTTGAGTGAGTTAATCATTTGGATCTCTTTAAATAACAAAAGATTGAGGGTGATTAAAAAATGTTATCTATACCATTATTCATTTTTATCATTGGTGATAAAAAACAAAACAAAAAAAAACATCAATTTTTCAGAAGGGAAATTCAAAAGGCTTAGTCTTGTTATTCATAATTGATACAAAACGGTACAGTACATACAGTAACCTTGTCATAATTTGAAATGTACAGTACATACAGTAACCTTGTCATAATTTGAAATGTACAGTACATACAGTAACCTTGTCATAATTTGAAATGTACAGTACATACAGTAACCTTGTCATAATTTGAAATTACAGTACATACAGTAACCTTGTCATAATTTGAAATATACAGTACATACAGTAACCTTGTCATAATTTGAAATATACAGTACATACAGTAACCTTGTCATAATTTGAAATGTACAGTACATACAGTAACCTTGTCATAATTTGAAATATACAGTACATACAGTAACCTTGTCATAATTTGAAATATACAGTACATACAGTAACCTTGTCATAATTTGAAATGTACAGTACATACAGTAACCTTGTCATAATTTGAAATATACAGTACATACAGTAACCTTGTCATAATTTGAAATATACAGTACATACAGTAACCTTGTCATAATTTGAAATATACAGTACATACAGTAACCTTGTCATAATTTGAAATATACAGTACATACAGTAACCTTGTCATAATTTGAAATGTACAGTACATACAGTAACCTTGTCATAATTTGAAATATACAGTACATACAGTAACCTTGTCATAATTTGAAATATCAGTACATACAGTAACCTTGTCATAATTTGAAATGTACAGTACATACAGTAACCTTGTCATAATTTGAAATATACAGTACATACAGTAACCTTGTCATAATTTGAAATATACAGTACATACAGTAACCTTGTCATAATTTGAAATATACAGTACATACAGTAACCTTGTCATAATTTGAAATATACAGTACATACAGTAACCTTGTCATAATTTGAAATGTACAGTACATACAGTAACCTTGTCATAATTTGAAATGTACAGTACATACAGTAACCTTGTCATAATTTGAAATATACAGTACATACAGTAACCTTGTCATAATTTGAAATATACAGTACATGCAGTAACCTTGTCATAATTTGAAATGTACAGTACATACAGTAACCTTGTCATAATTTGAAATATACAGTACATACAGTAACCTTGTCATAATTTGAAATATACAGTACATACAGTAACCTTGTCATAATTTGAAATATACAGTACATACAGTAACCTTGTCATAATTTGAAATATACAGTACATACAGTAACCTTGTCATAATTTGAAATGTACAGTACATACAGTAACCTTGTCATAATTTGAAATATACAGTACATACAGTAACCTTGTCATAATTTGAAATATACAGTACATACAGTAACCTTGTCATAATTTGAAATATACAGTACATACAGTAACCTTGTCATAATTTGAAATATACAGTACATACAGTAACCTTGTCATAATTTGAAATATATTTGTGTAAATTGTAAATATGGGTTTATTCGATTGGCAAATGACCAATCTGAAAAGTAACCTATGTGATTGGGGTTTTTTTGGGTTTCATTAAAATTGATCTTCTGAATGGTGAAGATGTTCACTTTTAATTTAAAATAACTGCAACAAGATATACTACAATGATAAAAAATTATGAATGCTCGTTAAAGTAAATTATAAAAAGAAATGTATCATTCTTCTGTCTAATCCAAATTATAAGTGCACTTTAATAGTAAGTTATGAAAAATAAATTTAATTTACTCACACTTGTAGAAGCTGCTGGCATATTTTGAAGCATCATATTGCTTGAACTTAGCCTGCGAAGGGCAATGGCATTTGCTGGCTTGAACGATGACTGGACATTACTGTTAAAAGATCTGTTTTGGAAATGCCATATATAAAAAACAACAATATCTGCAAATGTTACACTAATTCAACATTTTTATACTTTCAAAAAGCATATGAAGTTGAAGTGGCTGCAGTTGAAGCGGTAGAAGAATTGGTAGTGGTGGAAGTAGTAGTAGTAGAAGTCGTAATGTAGTAGTAGTAGTAGTAGTAGTAGATGTGGTAGTAGTAGTAGTAGTAGTAGTAGTAATAATAGTAGTAGTAGTAGTAGTAATAGTAGTAGTAGTAGTAGTAGTAGTAGTAGTAGTATTAGTAGTAGTAGTAGTATTAGTAGTAGTAGAAGTAGTAGTAGAAAAATAAACAATTCTAACCCCCCAACCCCCGTTTCTCCCACCCCAATATTCCAAGAAATCTTACCTTGCTTCTCTCTCTGTCTCAGCGTGTGTATTGACTAGCATATTTATCATTGGCGCACTGTTCGACCTTTTAAGATTCGTTCCATTTTGTCCTTGGGTTGAAGATGAAGAAGGTGGATCAACCTCCATCTTTGTATAGAATCAACAACTGTAACACACAACAAAAAAAAAAGAAGAAAAATATTTTTAATGTAACAATAAAAGATACTGGTTAGAACCACAGTTATTAGAGTTAAACAAAAAATTCTCTTGGCAAAATAGCTGCTTTCTTCTCTCTTTTCGCTCAGTTTAGTTCGTGGAAACTGTGAAACTGTTCATGGATGCCGTGAAAAATTTACTCAGACACTGATGAAGGACATAATTTGAGAATTTTGTCCTTGTACGTTGAACCCGTGAATTTGTCGAAGGTGTGTTAGTGTGTTGCATTGCATCAAGCTGAAAATCATAAAATTATATTTTAAAATAATCAAAGTTCATGAAAAAAAGTTTAGCAGATAAAAACCCTGAGTCTTGAGTGTCTTCCGAGTGTCAGTTCATCAATTAGTAAGTTAGTAGTAGTCGTATTCGTAGCAACATCCACTCGAGTAACTCTGGTTTTCAAAATTTTATAACTAACTTCTTCTTTCAGCTTATCCCGCATTTTGCAGGCTTGCCATAATGAATGCCACATTTTCATGCATCTCAGTTCAGTGCATCATCTTCCTCCAGGCCCAGTTCCTTCATATCATTCTTTATCTTATCCCACCATCTAGTCTTTGGGCATCCCTTTTTCGTCTTTCCCGCTATTTGTAAGTCCAATACTTTCTTTCCCACATACTCCCTCTCTCGTCTCTTTACATGTCCGAACCATTTCAATCTATATTGAAACCAATAACAAAATTTTCCTTCAATTAAAATATCACAGTAAAAATAATTTTACCCAGATTCTGTTAAGAAATACGGTTCATGCTTTGGTTTCTGAGGGAACATCTTTTCAAGGTTCACCTCCATACTAGACTATTACTATTACTAGATTTAGTAAGTTACGATAAGTTACTAAGTTTAAGATTAAGTTTAAGTGTGTAATACTTGGTCACACTCTCACTCACACATATGTTGAGATGAATAATTGCCGGAGACTAGATTTAGATACCTTCTCCTCTATTACTAAATTGGTATTTAAATTTAATCAAATTATCTGAGGGAGGGAGGGTGGTGGGGGGGGGGGGGGGGGGAGGCGCAAAGGTCCAAAGTAACCCCGACCTCAACAAATGTACCCGGGAGTTCAACTTCCCACTTTTACTTACACTGTCTACCTCTGCCTCTGCCTCAGTTTGCCGTCTTCCTCAGTTTCAGTTTTGAAAATTCAGTTCTCGAATTTGAGACGAGAAGATGTAAGAGAAGAACAACTGTAACACAATACGTTATGTTTCATTGTTTAACAACTAAAGATACAGCAGATATTTTATCACCACCCCCTCTTTCTGAAACTTACTTCACACAACAGTCAGTTGTGCACCAGTCCCAGTCCAGGGTTTCTGTTTTTCAGTTTCAGCTGGTGACCGAGATTTCTCAAATGAATGCGAGCAAACCATTCATTTTTGAAAATATAACCTGAGAAAAGCAAATGTGAGGCATTGTGATAAAAAATGCACTAGTGTAAAATGCTGATAAAGTCACCAAGAGAAAAGCGCAAGAATGTGATGTATGGGAGGTGAAGGCGCATAAATATTTTGCAGAGAGGTCGGCATTTTTTTCTTTATTTTTTTTTCTCGATCGACTCAGCTGGGTTGCCAGATAGTTTTTAACATTTATACTAAATGAACAACTAATAAGCTAAAATGCAGATGAAATCTCCTTATTCCTACCCAAAATCTCTTTTTAGGTACATAATAACCATTAAATCAAAAAATATTGGGTAGTTCCAACCTCGATTTATTGATTTTATGTGCATTTTTGTTTGTGTATATGTGATTGTGTGCTTTTATATATTCTGCGGAGGATGATGATGTCTTTTTAGGAAGTCTAAAAATCATTGACGTCTAAAAAAAAAATATTCAACAGTAAATTTTGCATAAACGAATTTATTGTTAATCTACAATCAAATGTTTTACATAAATGAAACTATATATAAAGGGGGGACCTTGAGAAGAAAACCAATTCAATTCTTGAGTATCATCAGAGATATTGTATAGCTAACGCGTTAGCTTATAAACTCTCAGGTATCATGCCTAAGCAAAGGGATTTAAATTTATTTAAAAAACTGGCATCGAAAAAGCCAATCAGGCCATTTTATTAAGGAGAATGACGGAGGAGGGAAGGGCCTGTTGGTCATTATCTAGGTAATGGGCGGTAATCGATATTTATACAAGTACTAGCTGAATAAGTGCGATATTTTTTGGGCTTTTTTTTTTTTTCTTTTTAAAAATTATTTTCTTTTTAAATTTTTAATGAGAAAATGAAGATTTTCTTAACATATCGTTTCAAGTTCATTTCTATCATAATCTGTTTTCGAATTAAACGGCTTCAGTCGACGTGTACTTCAGTCAATCAACATTTCCATGACTATTGTGATTAATGTTTTTTGGGGGTTTTTTTTGGTTAGGTCGACGACGGTGATAGTTTTCAGATTTTATTTATTTATTTATTTATTTATTTTTACTCTATAAAATCATTCTTTGATGTCTGGTGATAATACTAGTTTGTGGTGATGCTTTTGTAAAGTGATTGGAGCAAATGTTAGCGGATACAACTACAATGTTCAACCACCTGGTGATTCACGTTATACGAGGTGGCCTATTTCGCGTCAACTTACCCTTTATTCTGGTATGGCAAAAAAAATAAAAAAAATATCACATTTGAAATCACCTCTGTTATGTCACACTTTATGTTGGTTCTTTTTTTTTTGTTTGTTTTGTTTTTTTTTGTTTTGTTTTTTTCTTCTTTTGTTTGTTGTTTTCTGTTGTTTTTTTTTTTTTTTTGGGGGGGGGGGGTTGTTTTTGTTTTTTTTGGGGTTTTTTTATTTGTTGTTGTTGTTTTGTTTTTTATTTGTTTTGTTTTTTTAATTAAAAATAAATAAATAAATAAACCCGCCATTTTCACCAATGACATAAATAGAACAACATTGTTTGGACAATTTTAGAACACAAACATATTCTATCGCCGTCAATAATCGTATCTTATTTATTTTAAGTCATCAAAAAGAAAATAATAGAACAGTAAAGTTGCTGCCCCAAACGTAAACAATAACAAGTTGCTAGTGATTTTCGTGAGGGACCGGAATAATTTACGCACAATATAGGTCTCTCAATTTTGTAGTTTGAGTTGTAGGCAATACACTTTCAGTATTGAAAATATGTTTACATAAAATCTAACAGTTGCAGAAATAATAATATAAGACTAAATTATTCTGAAAATCAGGCTCCGAATAATTCTCGTTTTGTTCACACCAGCGCAATAATTTGCTCTGGTCTAAAAATAGATAGACTGTAATTTTTGATAAATTTTACCTTTTGTTCCATAAAATATCCATATCTAGACATTATTTGATGCATGATCGAGTATTTATGAATATGTGTTTCTTTTGCCACCTAACAGCCAAATTTTAAAGGTTATTTTCTTTCTATTATTTACATTGGAACGTGAGCTGTCAAGACAGGAACATGTGGTTTGCCATGTGCTTCTCGACCTTTGTTTACGTTTGGGGCAGCAACTTTACTGTTCTATATCAATATTTTTGGCGCCGATTTGTAGATGTTTGTGAACGATATTTCTTTGTTTGAACTACTTTGCTATTTTTGCGGAATGATTTTGAAAGAGAATCTATTTCTGTTTTAAAATGTCAAGACATCGACGGATCTTTTGAGTTTAAGTAAAGAGCATAAATATTTAAATGTGCGGGACATTTTAAGGGCAAGGGGAGAAGTGTCTAAGAGGTTGTGGTGTGGTTTCGGGGTAACTTTCCCTCCGAAAGTAGTGCTATAAAAACAAAATGGCGGAGATCTCAAATGTAAACAAACTGATGAAAATAAAGACCAAAAAAGTTAAACCCGTTAAAAAAAAAAGTTAAATGTTTTGTTTGAGAATGGTTTGGGGAGATCTCTCATTCATCTGCACTAGTTTCTAGTCAGTAACCACGTGCTCTACATCCAAAATAATACTAGAAAAACACAATTTAGCGATAAACCGTGGGCTGAGGATTAACTTGTTCAATTTCCACATATTTATTTTAATTGCGAAAAATTGATTTAAAATTATTTTATGTCAATAACTGTATATTATAAACTTCAGACAACCTTTTGTGCATAATGCTTGACCTAAAGCCCCGATTTGAACAAAAAATTTGGTCAGAATGTACGACATTCAACCCTCTCCTTACCAACTACAGGAAAATCGTCACATTCGTTACGATACAACGAACATTTATCTTATTCAAATTTCTTTTGTACATCATAAAATTTAAAGAAAATGAACAGTGTGTTGTTAGAGCATGTTTTGTTAAAGAAATGATGTATCGCAAGAATTTTACTGCTATTGTGTCTGGGTGATAAAAAAAAATTTATTTTGTGTTAGTTGGGTGTGAAGTTTTGGGGAAAATCTTGAAAATGGCTGGTAAGGAGAGAGTTAAAATCTGATTGCAATGCATGCAATCATGATCTTCCGCCAAAAGTGGAAACAGAACCAGTTAAACATCAGCCCACGAAATGCGTGTTGGTGCTATGTTAATTAAAAATTGATCCATTGTTTTTTACAAACTTCTTTGCAATTTGATGGACTTGCATTGTTATCGTGTCCTTATTTTTTTGGGAAGTGTCAGAATATTAGTTAACGAAGGCCATGGTCTGAGTCAGTCGGTTTTTCTAACACGGAAGAGGACGAACAAGAAGAAGAAGAAGAAGAAGAAGAAAGAAAGAAAGAAAGAAAGAAAGAAAGAAAGAGAGAAAGAAAGCAAGAAAAAGAAGGAGGAAGAGAGGCATTTCTACTTGATCCACATGGCAGGACGGCGACATGCCAGCGTCTGTCAGATTAATTGATTGAGCGATAAGTCTGATTCCAGAACATTACAAGATAACGTATACACATAATAATTTTAGAAAAAAATTAAACAAAAGAAAAAAAAAAAGAAGAGAGAGAGAGAGAGAGAGAGAGAGAGAGAGAGAGAGAGAGAGAGAGAGAGAGAGAGAGAGAGAGAGAGAGAGAGAGAGAGAGAATCAACGTGATAAACACAAGCTCCTTTTTGTCGTCTTAATGTTTCTTCTCATTGTCAACATTTCTGACCTTACCTTTTTTTCAAAAATATCTATTTCAGGAGTAATTATACAAACTTTAAATTAAATGAATCAAGGTTAAAAAGCCGACAGAGTGTAGTCGTTTCATTTCCACTTTCAATAAATACTACATATCGATCAACATTTGTTAACCTGAATAGGGTATTCAAAGTATTTTCTTGCCCAGCAGCAGCCGAAGTAAGTCAAACGAACGACGAAAGGAAAAAATAAACCGGAAATAATAAATGTATGAATGTTTCGCTTATTTTATGTCGAGTCCTCGCATAATATTATTATATTATTGAGACCTTTAAAGATTACCTACTTGCTGCTTGAGATAGTATTCGTATCAGGAAATAAAAGTAGACACGATATCTATTTTTTTGGCACTTCGACAGTAATTTTCAGTTTGATCAAAGTGTATAGTATCTTTGGTTTGACAGAGTCGGTCGGTTTATTTGACGAGAGAGAGAGAGAGAGAGAGAGAGAGAGAGAGAGAGAGAGAGAGAGAGAGAGAGAGAGAGAGAGAGAGAGGGGGGGGAGAAAGAAAAGTATAACGATAGATTGCTATGAGATTATAAAATCGTAAGGGGAGGTTTGGGTCTAATTATTAGGAAAATCATTCGAAATATTGATTTTAAGATTTTGATGGTTAATGATATTTTATGATCTTAGAAATAATACTATTATCGAAGTGAAATTTCTCCAAAAAAAAATTATATGCTTGCTATAAAGGCACGAAAACACGATCGACAAGGGTTTAAGTGGTTAGTAAAGTTTGAAAAAAAACGGAAAGCTATTTTGCTATTTTCTCAATATGTCATTTTTCTAGGGGTATGGGACACTGTGTCAAACATTTATCAGAATCTATTCAATCAAATTGTCTGAACATCTCCACAGTTATCACAGAGATAATGTATTATGACACCATAATTGTTTTGATAAGGTATGTGTATTTTGACTTATAATCCAAATTGTAAATTTTTAACATCAAATTTGTCATAAAATTTAGATTCGCAACTTTGTAATATTCTACTATAAATCCCCTAAGCTAAAAGCTGCAAATAACAATGCAAAACCGAATGCAAGCCTCAACCTAATCACGAAAACTGACAAAATGGACGTTTCGGGTTTCCCCTCTATCAAACCCGAAAGTCCATTTTGTCTGTTTTCGTGATTAGATTGAGGCTTGCATTCAATTTCACATTGTTATTTATTTCTTCGAGCTTCGAGCAGCAACATTTACATTAAGCTAGAGCCATAAAATCTCTCTATGGTGACACAAATCTCTACAATGTTGATAAGAAGAGGGAAGAATAATATGGAGGTTATTCTTCGTTTAGTTTTTTTTTTTTTTTTTGTGGAAAATTTGCCACAAGATTGTTATACATTTTGATGCTGGACCTCCAAACCAGGACGAAAAACGGACATTATCATATCAGATAATGCATTTTTATGTCACCAAAAAGGTTTTTAAAATGTTTTATCCTATATACAGAATGATTAAAATTGCCCAATATAGGTAAATTACATTTGATAAGAAAAGACCCAAACCTCTCCTTGTGCGGCTATGTGGTCTAGTGGTATGACACTCGCTTTCGGATCGGAAGGTCCTGGGTTCGAGCCTCGCTCAGCGCATAGTTGAGTCCTTGGAAAAGACTCTTTACTCACATTCTTTCACCGTATTCAGGTGTAAAATGAGTACCTGTCTCTGTCCGAAAAAAAAATTGTAATATCGCCTAACAGGCGTCATGTGTCGTTCTACATGTTACGTGTTGTTGTTGATCAGGGACCCTTTGTAAAGCGCTTTGCGCACATTTAGTGGATATTGCGCTATATAAAAGCTCTATTTAAAAAATATTTTTTTATAAAGTCTTAAGAGCAATTATTGGGCACGACATGGATCTCTCTTGCCCTTGGTTTCGCTGCTCTTGCTCTTGACCACTCACTGGCCACGCTTACCATTGCTTGACTTGTGTGGGAACACGACGAGAGACTGGCGAGGGTTCACAGCAGAAACGCTTTCTCTTGTGAAGAAAATAATATCATAGGCATTAACTCACTCATTACTAGAGATTTTTGCTACTTTTCAAAATCAAAAAAAAAAAAAAAGAGTGTATTAACTCTCTCTTTACCAACTATAGGAAAATCGTCACCTTTCGTTACGATACAACCAACATTTTCATATTCAAATTTCTTTTGTACATCATAAAATTTTAAGAAAATGAACACAGTGTGTTGTAGAGCACGTTTTGCTAAAGAAATTATTTATATCGCAAGAATGTGACTGTATATTGTGTTTGAGTGATAATAAAATGTATTTTTGTGTTAGAAGGGTGTGACGTTTTGAAGAAAATCTTGGAAATGGCTGGTAAGGAGAGAGTTAAAAATGACCATGTACATAGAAAGTTTTATTCAATTATCATTAACATGTGAAAACCAAAAACATTAGCTTTGATACTACGCCTATAATTAATCTGTCTCAGAAAATGTAATAATAAATAGGCATGGGGTAAACGTGTCCCCGGGTAAACTACGGATATAGTCGGTGTTAGGGTTGAATGAGTTAAATCTTCCCAACTATCGGGAAACTTCTGTGGTGTAATGGCGGCACGTCTGGCCGGTAATAAGGAGGTCTGAGGCTGATTTTTGGGGACTTTTTTTTTGTTTTGTTTTGTTTTGTTTTGTTTTGTATATTTTGCTTTTAGGTTTGTTTTTTTTTTTTTTGTTTTTTGTTTTTTTTTTGTTTTTTTTTTTTTTTTTTTGGGGGGGGGGGGGGGGGGGTGTGTGTGTGTGTGTGTGTGTGTGTGTGTGTGTGTGTGTGTTTTGTTGTTGTTGTTTGTTTGGTTTTTCTTTTTTGGTATTTTTTTTGGTTTGTTTCGGTTTTATTTTAATTCTTGTTTTTTTTAGTTTTAGTTGTTTTTTTTTTGTGTGTTTTTTTTGTTGTTGTTTTTTTTGTTTTGTTTTGTGTTTCTGTAATTTTTTCTCTGTTTTTGTCTGGCACTGTTTCATGCACATTTTTTTCAGATCTTCAACTTATACCAGTGCCTGCTCCTTAATTTATCATAATTTTCAAAAAGTACTTTCCGGAAGACTTAACAGACCCAGCTTGTCAATCACTGATCCATCTCGGACCCTTAACGTGTGAAGAGAATACTCAACCAACTGAGCTTTCAATGGCCCTTGAGACAAACGATGGAGTAAAAAATACTTATTTATTTCAAAATAGCGCATCTAAGGCAATCAAATATTTTAAGTAAGCACCGTCACTAACCCTGTCACAACCACGACCACCATCACTACTATCATCAGGAACATCATCATCATCATCATCATCATCATCATCATCATCATCATCATCATCATCATCATCATCACCATTATCATCATCATCATCATCATCATCATCATCATCATCATCATCATCATCATCATCATCATCATCATCATCATCATCATCATCATCATCATCATCATCATCATCATCATCAACATTATCATCATCATCATCATCATCATCATCATTATCATCATCATCACATCATCATCATCATCATCATCATCATCATCATCATCATCATCATCATCATCATAAAATTTATAGAATTAGACATCTTTTGGATACTGAGACTGTCAAAACGTTAATGACATCATTTGTACTAAACTGTTACAATCGTCACCAAAATATAGATAGTATGCGCTTGGCAAAGAAGCTCATAACATTGCCATCCGGAAGTATAACGGACCAACACACACAACTGTGTGTATCCATGAACGTTTATAGTCAAGTTAATACAGTTCAGTGAGCATTACTCATAAACGCGGATGGCAAAAAAAACAATAACAAAGACCTGAGTGACGTCATATTCGAACTATCTATATAATTAGACAGCTTCAGTCAGTGGAAAATAGAGCTGCTAGAATGGTGACTGGGGCGGGGAGGGGGGGGGGGGGGGGGGGGGGAACTTTGTTTATAATGTTCTCGAGTAGGGAGACTTTTTAAATAAAAGAATACTGGGGGTGTAGGAGCTTTCAGAAGGCCTCCCCTTACCCTCTCTGTTTTATGATTAGATGTAAAGTAGTCTAGCCTAATCTAATTTATTTTTGTTATTTTTCTTTTCTTAACGTCTTCCAAGAAAGTACAGATGATAAACAAATAATTTTTAAAAAAATATGATTATGCTCAATCAAGAAGAAGTAGAATAAACATTTTTTAAAAATATAAGCTCCAACGTTTCGACGGAAAGGGACACGTACATGAAAAATATGAAGAAAAACCGCAGAAACAACAAAAAAGAAAACGCATACTATAGATAGTATGCGCTTGGCTAAGAAGCTCATAACATTGCCATCCGGAAGTAAAACGGACCAACACACAAAACTGTGTGTCACCATGAACGTTTATAGTCGGGTTGATAATGTTTAGTGAGAACTACTCATAAACGCGGATGGCAAAAAACAATAACAAAGGCCAGAATGACGTCATCTTCATTCTATCTATAGTATAATTCTAAATTAGCTACAAATAATGCTGATAGGATTACTGATTATGGATAGACCGTATAAAAACGTAGTAAAGGTCATAGTAATTGTCTACGGTCATACCATGTTGAAAATACCGGTTCTCGTCCGATCACCGAAGTCAAGCAACATCGGGCGTGGTCAGTACTTGGATGGGTGACTGCCTGGGAACACCACGTGTTGTAGGTTTTTTTTTTTCTTTCTTTCCTTTCTCGCTGACTTCTCCCCCATTTTTTTTCTCCCTCTGGTATTCAGAGTAATATTCGTTTTTCGTGCACTTTTCATTTTCCCTCTCCACTCCCCTCTGCCCTTTCTGTTTTAGATTAGGTTTTATGTCTTTCTTTTAAAAGAAAAATTACTTTATCCAATTAATGTTGTTTTTTATTGCATTCGTTTATTTAATTTCATATTCACTTAGACGTCTAATTAAAAAAAAAATTATTTATTTATTTATTCATTTATTGGGTGTTTTTATTTATTAATTTATTTATTTATGCATCAATACGTTAATTACATTCTATTTATGTGATGTTTATTCAGATAAAACTAAGTAGCTTTGGTAAATTTCGTTTTGTTTCTCCAAATTTTGGGCAATGATTTTTGTCTCAAAATATTTTTTAAAAAAAGAAACGCAAACTCTAGTATATTGAAAAGTCAATTCGATGATAAATGCCTTGTGAAGCGTTGAATGATTGCCGTTGAATTCATTCTCCTTTCTGTTCTTGTTCTTAGACAGCCGATTGGGTGATTAGTTATAACTAGAGTCTTTCTGACAATAAACACGTTTAATGTTATACACAATTTTGCGTGTTGATACGATTTATTTGGCCGTAGATCAGATTAATATTTTATTCCAGCATAAATAAAATTTAATTTGTTGACGTTTGTGATTATCAGGGGAAACAATCCGTTTTAATACAATGATTTTTATGTTCATCAATTCTTTGGAATTAAGCCCCTTGTCAGCTCTCTTCCTTAAACTCCCCCCCCCCCCCCCCCCCCTTCTCCCAAACCCCCTACTAGAACATTATAAAAAAAAGTTTTCCCCCTCCCAAACCCCCTACTAGAACAAGAATACTGAGGATATAGGAGCTTCCGGAAGGCTCCCGCCTAATCTATTTTTCTTAACGTCTCCCAAGAAAGTGCAGATCATATATTTATATACAAATAAAAGTAAAATGATGCTCAATCAAGTACAAGAAGTGGAACAAACTTAAAAGATATTGTAATTTCAAGCATCGACGAAAAGGACAAACACATGAAAAATATGCGGAATAACTCTAGCAAGGACAAGAAGAAAGAAAACACCGAGCTTCAGTACTATTGGAATAATCCCATAAAATGTGGTAAAGGAAAGAGCAATTGTCTACGGCCATACCATGTTGAAAATACCGGTTCTCGTCCGATCACCGAAGTCAAGCAACATCGGGCGTGGTTAGTACTTGATTGGGTGACGGCCTGGGAACACCACGTGTTGTAGACTTTCATTTTTTTCCATTCCCTAGTTTTTTTCCAATTTGTATATATATATATATAACTTTTTCTTAGTTCAGTAATCGTTTTTTTTGTGCACTCTCCCTATCCACTCCCCTCTGCCCTTTCTGTTGGAAGTACCGTTTACAAACGACGTCTAACTTCTACGTCACGGCACAAGACCGAAGGGCTAGAGCTCAGGTGGTCGCTGTTTCGGATAAGTAAGTAAGAAGTACCGTTTTAATTTAATTTTTTTTTTAAATTAAGGTACTTTTTGTTATTGTCATTCTTCTGTTGCATATAATATATAAATTATAAAAACTAAATCAATGAAATAACAGTGCTCAACTTGTTTGATAATAGGAGCTATTTATAAAGTATTTCAAGAATAATATTGATCAACTTCTACAATATTTTTTCGATAGTCACATGAGTTAGATAAAGTCACATCTTTACGATAAAAAAAAAAATAAAACCCATACATTGCTATCTAGTCATCCGTGAACAAAAGTTACCATATTTGTTTTTCTTCTCCAGAGCAGCTATGTGGTTTAGTGGTATGACACTCGCTTTCGGATCGGAAGGTCCTGTGTTCGAGCCTCGCGCTCGGCGCATAGTTGAGTCCTTGGAAAAGGCTCTTTACTCACATTTTCTCACCGTACTCAAGTGTAAAATGAGTACCTTGTCCAAAAAAAATGTAATATCGCCTAACAGGCGTCATGTCCCGTCCTACATGTTAAATGTTGCTGTTGACCAGGGAGCCCATAAAACCCATACATTTCTAGTCATCCGTGAACAAAAGTTACCAGATTTGTTTTTCTTCTCTGGAGCATTCTCCACATGGCAGCAATAAATTATTATTATGTAGTATGACGGAATCCACCACTTATAATAAATCTCTCACCGTACTCAAGTGTAAAATGAGTACCTGGCCGTTAACAGCGTTGTCTTTGTCCAAAAAATTGTAATATCGCCTGACAGGAGTCATGTCTCGTCCTACATGTTAAATGTTGCTGTTGACCAGGGATCCATTGTAAAGCGCTTTGAGCACATGTAGCTCAATTTTTTTTTAAAAATCACTTTTCAGAGCATTCTCCAGATAGCAGCAATAAGTTGTTATGTAGTATGACAGAATCCAACGCTTATGATAAATAATTGAAAATGATCACTTAAGGTCATTTATGTGGGTGGACATTTCCGTGCGGTTTTCTGGTTGGTATTTTTATTTTATATTATCTTTGACATTATAAAGCCATTAAGTCATTATTAAAATTATTGCGTTACATTGTATATGTGACCCAACGTCTCAAAACGGTATTATGTCGGGATGGACCAGATTCTAAAAAGTCCAATTATAGTGAAACTAGTCAAAAATATGAATTATTGATATTTAGCACTCTAAAAAGCATCCAAACTCAACTTAAATCTGATATTTCTGGCTACAAATTCCATTTTCAGAAACTTAATCATCACGACTTAATACCGTATTGAGACGAGGGGTCACATATAATATTATTACCCAATCACTAAGAGAACACTTAGTACTCGCCCAGCATAAAACTTTCCTTAATTGTTCGTGATAATTTTCAGTGTGTCATTAAACAGACAATGAAATGATTTGCAGATGGCGACAGAAAGGGGGGATAACTGATGCTCAGTTTTTGATTCTTCTTCTTCTTCTTCTTCGTTCCCGTCACGTCACATGGTCAGTCCGGTCTGGTGAATGAAGCCCACAGTGGTCCTGAGGTCGTCCTCACTGCCGTACAGCTTCTTTGAGTATGGGGTTGGGTCAGGCCAGAAGTTCCTTCTCAACTGGTTGTACCTTGGACATTCCATAAGGACATGATGTCCATTTTCATTTTCAAGTCCGCAGTCACATTGTCCAGAGACACCTGCTCTGGACATCCTCCACATATGTTCCTTTAACTGGTTGTGTAGAGTTCTCAGTTTGAAAGTTTTTGATTCAAAATCTAATCTTATTTTTCAAGAATGTTTTGATATTATGTCGATGTGACGGATTTGGGGGGAAAAAAAGTAATGTAATTTTTTTAATCTCAAAAAGATGCCGTTGTCAAGTAGACAGATTGCAATGCCTTCGTTTGTAACAACAAGAGATGAAGTGTGTAGGAAAGTGCCAGAAGACAATAGAGAATAAAACATTTTTCGCGGCGGTGATGGAGGTTTGAACCCGCGACCTTACTGGTACGACAACTCCGCCTGGCCGGTGAGAGCGTGACTCTACCGTGTGAGTTATCCAGTGCTTGGTACCCCCTAACAGGCGTCGTGTATAGGTCCTACATGCTAAGTGTTGCTGTTGACTTGGGACCCCTTGTAAGGCGCTTTGAGCACATAATTTAGTGGATGTTGCGCTATATTATAGAGATGAATACAAACAAGCGGTTGATAACGAATAATTAGGAACATTCTTCCCCAAATCAATTCCACAAGGAAACGCCCCCGTTCTCTTCTTTTCACCTGTTCTCTTTCCGTAGAGGTCTCAAAATATAACTTGAGCATTTATATAGCGCAATATCCACTAAACGTGCTCAAAGCGCTTTACAAGGGGTCCCTGGCCAACAGCAACACATAACATGTAGGACGAGACATGACGCTTGTCAGGCGATATTACAATTTTTTGGGACAGAGACAACGCTGTTAACGGCCAGGTACTCATTT
>NC_088369.1:42046253-42063753 GCF_034508935.2 Berghia stephanieae
AACTTGAAAAAAGCTCTCTACAAAACAACTTTATGTTCTTATTAATCAAACAAAGATCATTCTTCAAAGTTAATGACGTACAAAATAAATCTGAATTTTAAAAATGTATATTGTGTCGTAAAAAATGTGACGATTTTGTTGCTAGTGGTAAGGAGGGGTTTTTTTTTTGTGTGTGTATTTTTTATCTTTGTAAAATTTCGAAAATTTGCACACAAAAAAAAAAAAAAAAAAAAAAAAAAATTCAGATCTTGCAAAAAATTGCAGATTTTGCGGCCGCAATGCAAATCAGTGATATTTTGCGATTTATTGCGGCCGCGTTGCAGCCGAAAGCGATGCATAAAAACTGCCATGCCAGACTTTAGGCAGCGGAGCCATACACCCAAATGGCAGGCAGGGGCATGAGTGCTGGATGATCGGGTGACATCGGTGGATCCAGGTTCTTCTACGTCTACACGCTCCAGGATTGTCCAGCCTTCCTTGGCACTTCTAGGGTGTTACATCAGACTTTTCCTCGTCCTGGATGAATTGCCTGTCTTACTTACTTACTTACTTATCCGAACCAGCGACCACCTGAGCTCTAGCCCTTCGGTCTTGTGCCATGACGTAGAAGTTAGACGTCTTTTGTAGTTATACCAGGTGACTATAAAGTGTGTTTACTTACTTACTTATTTACTTACTTACTTATCCGAACCAGCGACCACCTGAGCTCTAGCCCTTCAGTCTTGTGCCATGACGTAGAAGTTAGACGTCTTTTGTAGTTGTTCCAGGTGACTATAAAGTGTGTGACTGATGCTTGGATTTGGTGGGAGGAATGTGCATCTCAGGTCTTTTACTTACTTACTTACTTATCCGAACCAGCGACCACCTGAGCTCTAGCCCTTCGGTCTTGTGCCATGACGTAGAAGTTAGACGTCTTTTGTAGTTGTTCCAGGTGACTATAAAGTGTGTTACTGATGCTTGGATTTGGTGGGAGGAATGTGCATCTCAGGTCTTTTACTTACTTACTTACTTACTTATCCGAACCAGCGACCACCTGAGCTCTAGCCCTTCGGTCTTGTGCCATGACGTAGAAGTTGGACGTCTTTTGTAGTTGTTCCAGGTGACTATAAAGTGTGTTACTGATGCTTGGATTTGGTGGGAGGAATGTGCATCTCAGGTCTTTTACTTACTTATCCGAACCAGCGACCACCTGAGCTCTAGCCCTTCGGTCTTGTGCCATGACGTAGAAGTTAGACGTCTTTTGTAGTTATACCAGGTGACTATAAAGTGTGTTTACTTACTTACTTATTTACTTACTTACTTATCCGAACCAGCGACCACCTGAGCTCTAGCCCTTCGGTCTTGTGCCATGACGTAGAAGTTAGACGTCTTTTGTAGTTGTTCCAGGTGACTATAAAGTGTGTGACTGATGCTTGGATTTGGTGGGAGGAATGTGCATCTCAGGTCTTTTACTTACTTACTTACTTATCCGAACCAGCCACCACCTGAGCTCTAGCCCTTCGGTCTTGTGCCATGACGTAGAAGTTAGACGTCTTTTGTAGTTGTTCTAGGTGACTATAAAGTGTGTTACTGATGCTTGGATTTGGTGGGAGGAATGTGCATCTCGGATTGCCTGTCAATATCAAGGCTATCGAGCCCCATAATCTACCCGTTAGCTTAGACATAAGGATAATAATATAGTCAGACTATAAACGTTCAAGGTTACACATAGTAGTAGCAGTGGTAGTTTATTATTTCATAAATATGATATCTCGTCTGCCATCCATCAAAAAGTCCAATAACTTTTCTCCACCAAGCTGTACTCTTGTGGGACAGCGTGGCTCAGCGGTACCGAGTTCGTTCACCCGCCGCTGCGATGTGTGGCCTTGAGCAAGTCACCTCGCCCTAGCTTAATTTGCGGCGCTGCACTGCGGATGACGCCTGGTTTATTCCAGTCTTCCCTTGGAATAGACCCTAGAGAAACAAAAATCCCCTATGGAATGAATAAAGGGAAATTTTTTAAAAATTTATTTATTATAATTCCCCCTCTCGCCATTTTGTTCTTTTCAGATGCATGCGTCCTTCCGGAACCAGGCTACGAGATGTGTATGGCAGATTTCCGAATGTATTACTATAATCAAACATCAGAAACATGCATGTATCATGAGGGTTGTTGGCTCGGCAATAACCATTACGACACTCTGGAAGAATGCGAACATGCGTGTATTTATAGCTCGCCCGACATTGAGAAGTAACTCTAAATAAAAACCTTTTCTTTAACAGCAATATATTTGTTCATGTTATATTTCTACTGATCTAATGAATAAGGAGGTAACTTTTAAAACTTGCCAAATTGCATTTACATCATTCACAGAAAACAGCTATTTTTTGTTATCTATATTTAGTAACATAAAGAAAAATGTTTTTGTCTTGTTTGCCTCAACGAACAATACCTTGAGTGTGTTTTGAAACTTCAAATTTCTTTGTTTTTGTTTGTTTTTAAGGGTTTTACGGCGCTTGTAACACATTTAGGTCATACCAGCGCCAGTAAAAAGGGAGAATATGGAATAGTAAAAAGTTCTAGAATTACAGTTAAAGCATCCAAGAAAAGGTAAGACAAAGGGGAATGGTACAAATAGGGAATTGGTGTAGATTCCAAGAGAACACCATCAATGTACTTACAGTTTGAGATCACCTAAAAGTCTCATCTTGACACGAACTGGCACACACTCGAATGCTTACACTATTCATTCAAAACAACAAATATAATACATAAGTCAATAACAGAGAGATGATTTACAAGGGAAAATAATATCATCTCCCAAAACAATAACTATACATTTGAGTGTTTCTCTCTCAGCCAGGGCCAGGACAAAACCAAGTAACCTCATTCCAATACAAAGACAGAAAGCATGTTGGAAAACAGACATAGGGGGATAGAAGACACAGTATGCACCTCCCTGCCCACTATGGGAGGTCAGGAACCCCGCCCAGACGCTCTGCCTGTCGAGGTCAGCAAGGAATTATCGGAATGTGCGGCTATGTGGTCTAGTGGTATGACACTCACTTTCGGATTGGAAGGTCCTGGATTCGTGCCTCACGTTCGGCGCATAGTTGAGTCCTTGGAAAAGGCTCTTTACTCACATTCTCTCACCGTACTCAGGTGTAAAATGACAAGACTGGCCGTTAACAGCGTTGTCTTTGTCCGAAAAATTGTAATATAGATAGTTCGAAGATGACGTCACTCATGTGTTTGTTATTGTTTTTTGCCATCCGCGTTTATGAGTAATGCTCACTGAACTGTATTAATCTGACTATAAACGTTCATGGATACACACAGTTTTGTGTGTTGGTCCATTATACTTCCGGATGGCACTGTTATGGGCTTCTGAGCCAAGCGCATACTATCTATAGCCTAACAGGCGTCATGTCCCGTCCTACATGTTAAATGTTGCTGTTGACCAGGGACCCCTTGTAAAGCGCTTTCAGCACATTTAGTGGATATTGCGCTATATAAAGCTCAGTTTAATTTAATTTAATTTTAAAATGTTCTTCAGCTTCTAACTTATCATCATTCACAGAAAACGGCTATTTTTTTGGTCATCTATATTTAGTGACATAAAGAGAAAAAAATTTTTTGGCTTGTATGCTTCATCGAACAATACTTTGAGTGTGTTTTGAAGATTAAAATTTCTTTGTTTTTAAGGTTTTACGGCGCTTGCAACACATTCTGGTCCTTGTTATTGTTTTTTTTGCCATCCGCATTTATGAATACTTCTCACTTAACTGTATTATCCAGACTATAAAAGGTCAAGGTTACCCAGAGTTTTGTGTGTCGGTCCGTTATACTTCCGGATGGCAATGTTGTGAGCTTTTTATGTTTTTGTTTTTAAGAGTTTTACGGCGCTTGCAACACATTAAAAGTCATATCAGCGCCAGTAAAAAGGAAGAAAATTGGATAGTAAAAGTTCTAGAATTACAATTATAACACCCAAGAAAAGGTAATACAAAGGGTAATTGGTTCAAATAGGGAACAGATGTAGATTCCAAGAGCACACTATCAAAGTACTTAGTTAGACCTAAAAGTCTCATCCAGACACAATCACAGGTCTCAACTAAGAGGGACACACTCAAATGTTTACAAATCATATATAATATGTAAACAAAAAATACAGTGTATAACAGAGGGATGATTTACAAGGGAAAAAAATATCATCCCCCAATACTCTTAACTAAAAATTTGACTGTCTCCCTCCGAGCCAGGGTATCTGGCCAGGGCCAGGACAAAACCAAGCAATCTCATCCCAAGACAAAGACAGAAAGCAAGTTGGAAAACAGATATAAGGGGGTAGAAGACACAGTTGTACCACCCTGCCCACTATGGGAGGTCAGGATCCCCACCCAGTGAGCTTTTTAGCCAAGCGCATACTATCTATAGATTAGATAATATAATCAGAGGAGAGAGAACAAGCCTCGCTCAGTGCATAGTTGGGTCCTTTGAAAAGGCTCTTGATTCACATTCTCTTATCATACTCAGGTGTAAAATGAGTACTGGCGGTTAATAGCGTCATGTCTCGTTCTACATGTTATTTGATGCTGTTTGATGGGGATCCTTTGTAAAAGCGATTTAAGCAAGTTTTATGGATATTGCAATGCACTGTATAAAAAGCTCAATTTTTTTTTTTTTTAATAATTACCTCACAGCCATTATGCCCATGAAGCCGGAGTTTATCTCGATATTTCTGTATAATGACCTGGGCAATAGTAATTGGTTGCTACTCTTTGGATAGGACACTATTCTATCGCAAAATTTTGAGATTTTTATATAGGGCAATATCCAATAAACATGCTCAAAGCGCTTTACAAAGGGTCGCTGGCCAACAACAACAGGTAACAGGTAAAATGAGACATGACGCCTGTTAGGCGATAATACAAGTTCTTCCCCGACATACACAGAGACAACACTTTTAGAGACCAGGTACTGATTTTATACCTGAGTATAGTGAGAGAATGTGAGTAAACAGCCTTTTCCAAGGACTAAACTATTTGGCTGTTAAACACACATGACAACCCCCTCTCCTGTTACAATACAAAACAGAAACAAATAAAAAAATTAAATTAAAATTTAAAAAAGGCAAAACACTTGAAAGGGTCATTCACATTAATCAAGTGGTGAAACATCTTTTTAATGAAAGAAAAATAATCGTGGTTGTGTCCCTTGTCTACTTGACAACGACAAGAACAGTAACAGTTATCCCTCTTGTATTTGACAATTAATTAGTCACAAATCAACGGATCTCATTCCTCCGATAATAAACAATTATTGGTCAAAGGTGATATAATGATGTCCACAGGAACCACCCATGTTGTCACAGTGAGATCCTGTCATCGCCTAGGCATTCCATGAAGGAATATAGCTAATTCATCAAACAGGATAGTATGTCTGATGTCCACAGGAATCACCCATGTTGTCACAGTGAGATCCTGTCGTCGCCTAGGCATTCCATGAAGGAATACAGCTAATTCATCAAACAGGATAGTATGTCCGATGTCCACAGGAATCACCCATGTTGTCACAATGAGATCCTGTCGCCTTGGCATTCCATGAAGGAATATAGCTAATCCATCAAACAGGATAGTATGTCCAATGTCCACAGGAATCACCCATATTGTCACAGTAAGATCCTGTCGCCTTGGAATTCCATGAAGGAATATAGCTAATCCATCAAACAGGATAGTATGTCTGATGTCCACAGGAATCACCCATGTTGTCCAAGTGTAAGCCCATAAAAAATGCATTTTGCATTCTGTCTGCTTACAATTGATTCAATAAAATATTTTTAAAAAAGCTTTTATATAGTGCAATATCCACTGAACATGCTCAAAGCACTTTACAATGGGTCCCTGGCCAACAGCAACATTTAACATGTAGGACAGGACATGAAGCCTTTTAGCTGATATTACAATTTTTCAGACAGAGACAACGCTGTTAACGACTGGGTACTCATTTTACACCAGAGTATGGTGAGAGAATGTGAGTAAAGTGAATGTGAGCCTTTTCCAAGGACTCAAAATTATGCACCGAGCGAGGCTCGAACCCAGGACTTCCGATTCAAAAGTGAGTGTCATACCACTAGACCACATAGCTGCACAATAGAAGGGACTGTTAGATCTGGTGGAAAGCGCATTGAGATATACTTGCGTCTTATCCTAAAATTAGCAAGCAATATTTACTGTCCGAGTATAACGTCATAGAATCCGCAATGAACTTTTGTTCCACAGATAGTACGAAGATGACGTCACTCAGGTCTTTGTTATTGTTTTTTGCCGTCCGCGTTTATGAGTAATGCTCACTGAACTGTATTAACCGGACTATAAACGTTCATGGATACACACAGTTTTGTGTGTTGGTCCGTTATACTTCCGGATGGCAATGTTATGAGCTTCTTAGCCAAGCGCATACTATCTATAGGCTATGTGGATGACGACTATACCCTGGTCCAGGGCCACAAAAGCTATGAGTTTAAATGATCAATTTTAGAGACTTGATCTGTATCCACTACACCGCGTGGTAATATATCTTGGAGAGGAATACTAGAGAAATGTTGTCGCAGGTGGTCTAAACCTCGTTTGGTTGCTACGTGTTGCTGTCGTTCATCACGCAGTTCAAGGGTCAAATCTCTTACGACTTCCTGCAAGTCTTTAATTTCTGTTTCGTATTTCGTTTGAAGATTTCTCTGTATCAAGGTTGTTTCTCGAAGAAGATTTTGATTGGCTTCTGCCACGCTGGTTTCCAGTTTTTGACAACGTAATCTTTCTGTGTCTAGCTGGATTCTGGCTTCTTTTGCTTCGTTCAAGGATCTAGTCTGTGAAAAAAAAAATGCAATAAGATGGTGATAACAATGTTAAAAAAATTTAATAAAAAAATTGAGCTTTCATATAGCGCAATGTCCACTGAGCTTGCTCAAAGCACTTTTACAAATGGTCCCTGGCCAACAGTAACATGTAGGATGAGACATGACACCTGTTAGGCAATATTACAATTATTTCCTACAGGGACAACACTGTTAACGGACAAGTACTCATTATACACCTGAGTAAGGTGAGAGAATGTCAGCAAAGAGCCTTTTCCAAGAACTGAACTATGCGCCGCTCAGAGCTGGGATCAAACCCAGGACCTTCCGATCTGAAGGCGAGAGTCATACCATACGACTAGACCACATAGCTAGCTCCTTATAAAATATTAATGGAGCAAACCAACAAGTAGATTTACAGTGAAAAATATTTTTGTTCTTTTTTTCTTTCAAAATAAATTTTGAACAGATAAGTATGGCAATTTTATGGGTTATAATATGCCACTCAGCTTTAAAATAAATAAAATTCCCTTTAGTCATCCCATAGGGGAAATTTGTTTCTAGGGTCTATTCCAAAGGAAGACTGGAATAACCCAGGTGTCAGCCGCAGTGAGTGCCGCTAATTGAGCTAAGGTGAGGTGACTTGCTCAAGGCCATACAGTGCAGCAGTGGGTGATTGAACTCGATACCTTTCGGGTATGAAGCAAAGAACGTACCACTGAGCCACGCTGCCCCTTTGGACTGGAAGGTTCCTGAGCAAGTCCCATTCCGGCTGGCACTAACTTGAGTTCTTTGAAAAAGCTCTTTTCTCACAGTCTTCAGCACTAAACTCAGGTATAGAATGAGTATCTCACAGGCAATAGCTTTCTCTTTGTTCAAAAAAAAAAGTGTCAGCTTTCAGGCTTTGTTTTTGTCCTACAAGTTAAGTGTTGCTGTTGGCTTGTAACCCCTAGTAAAACACTATGAGTGCACATTTTATGGATATTGTGCTATAAGAAAGCTCATTTTTTAATTCTAATTTTTTTTTTCTCATTCTTATGACTTATAAAATAACGTTAAAACAACTAATCAACAGTAAAAGTAAAACATTGTACATACACCATTATATTAGAGATCTTGGCAGCTTCTAATTCAAATGGTGCTCACACTACTATGATATGAAAATCGACCCATTCTGCAGCAGCTTCTAATGGTGCTCACACTACCATGTTATGATGACCGACCCAATCTGCAGCAGCTTCTAATGGTACTCACACTACTATGTTATGACAATTGACCCAATCAGCAAATTCTTTACCGCACTCGTGCACCATCGCAAACCCGCCTGGAAACTTCGTCATAACACACCGTTCAACTAGATACTCTGCGATTTCAGGTTCGTTCCCACATCGAGTACATGAGATCTTGGCAAAACTGGCAGTGCAATGAGTTGATGGAATAACAAATCAATGTGGAATTCAGTACTGGAGCTATACTTGAGCTTTTATATATCCACTTAATGTGCTCAAAGCGCTTTACAAGGGGTCCCTGACGAACAGCAACACGTAACATACAGAACGAGACATAACACCTGTCAGGCGATATTAAATTTTTTTTCCCGACAGAGACAACACTGTTAACGGCCAGGTACTCATTTTACACCTGAGTATGCGGTGAGAGAATGAGAGTAAAAAGCCTTTTCCAAGGACTCAACTATGCACTGAAGTTGGTTCGAACTCAGGACCTTCTGATCCGAAAGCGAGTTTCATACCACAAGACCACAAAGCCGCAAAACAGTTCATGATTATCATTAAGTTCCCAACAAGCATAGACTTACTAGATAACAAAGTAACAAAGAACAGGACGTAATATCAGAATCATGCACAATGAAACTCGCGTCAGCCATATCGGTGAGTGACTAATGACCCTGTGTTTGCCTTCGGTCGCTTAAATGACCTAAATAGTGTCGAAAGTGCCGTTAAACACCTAAAAACAAAAACAAGTGCTTGCCTTAATTATTTCTAGCCATCCTTAAGAGCCATTAGGCCCATGAAGCCAGAGTTTATTCCAGATTCTGTGGTGTTAAACTGACAATAGCAATTGCTGGCTACTCTTTGGATAGGTAATTTGTCTATTGCAAAGTACTTTCTCCCAGATGTAACAGACCCAGCTACCCAATCACTCGACGTCACCTGGGATCCATCTTGGGTCCGTGAAGCAAGTGCTCTACCAACCAAGCTATTATGTCCCCCAATTATTAGATTACATCTCAATTATCCATTCAATTAGCATTGTAAGTTTTCATTGTATAATAAAAACAAAGTTTAATATGTAACCCAATCAAGATTCGTCACCTCACCTTTTCACTTTCTATATCATGCCACATGTTAGTAAGTGCAGCCAGCTTAACCTCAAGAACGGCCATATCCTTTTGCAAACTGTCCCTATGAATCACCAACCTCTGGTTTGACTTAGTGACTTCAGCCACCATTCGTCGAAGACCTTCAAGTTCTTTTCTTTGTTGAGTGACTTTGTTCTCAAGAGCATCCTTGTGTGCAGTATTCTCTCTAAGAGACACTTCTAGCTTTCTAATTTCACCTAAAAGAAAAAATGGAAATTAAATAAAATAAACAAAAAATTGGATTAAATTCAACTTTAGTTTCTTACTCTTACTTTTTCAACTAGTGCAATATCCACTTAACGTGCTCAAAGTGCTTTACAAGGGGTCAGCAACATTTCACATGTAGGACAGGACATGACGGACAAAGATAACGCTGTTATCAACCAGGTACTCATTTTACACCTGGGTACGGTGATAGAATGTGAGTAAAAAGCCGTCTCCAAGGACTCGACTATACGTCAAGCAAGCGAGGCTCAAACCCAGGACCTTCCGATCTCAAAGCGAGTGTCATACCACTAGCCCACATAGCCACACAACCTTGTACTTGTAGGACATTACATATGTACTTTGCATTTTGAGAAAGGTGAAAATTGAAAAAATGCTTGCAGTGCAGATGACAATAACAACAACAACAACAACAACAAAATGGATGAAAATGAAAATATTATTATTATAACAGAAATTCGAAAAAAAAATAATACAAAACATCAAACAAAAACAAACCAATTAAATAAATAATTAGAGTAGAGCAAAACCTTTTGCAGCTTTGTACACATTCCTTAGTGTGTCGAGCTCTTCTGTGTTCCAAATGCTTGACTTTCTTGGATCAATGTATTTCAGCTTTTGCTCCTCTGGAAGAAGATTAAAAAAAAAAAAGATCACTCACTTAACGTTTTTAAATTCCACCCGGAGATAATGCAATAGGCTTCAACAGTCGTGACATCACTTCCCTCGTAATGACACATAGTAACTTTGTAACTGGTTTAAAACTATCGAAACAATGGCGGACACCCTTATTGAATACTTCTCTGATAAGCATAAAAGTGTATCCAGAGGAGAAAAACATTATAAATCTGATCATGTTTTGACTTTAATACATTCTGGTCACATGACATGTGAAAAAGCTCAAGCCAGCATGAAGAATAAAAAGTACCAATTTTCTTTGTTTAGAACCAGGCTGCTGGTTACCCGGCAGATGTGACATCAGACTATTGAATCGTATTCTCACCAGACTGCCTCATGTCAACCATATAGAGACAACTATGAATTTGTTTATATGAATGTATGCCTTTTTTTTTTTTTTTCAGAATATAAAAAATTTTAAGTCTTTTATTTGTCATAATAAATCATTGATCTGACATGGACTGAGGTATTGGTCCCAGCTGGTAGATTTCTCTTTCACTTTCAAAAGGATGAAGTAATGAAAACATAGATAGTAATTTTGGCAATAAAATTTAAATAGGGCCTTTAAAAATAAACTGAATCGGTGGAGCGTTGATTTCACATCAAAACAGATGGTGGTGGTGATAATGAAACATGGGTAGTGGTTGTAGTAGTCTTGGTAGTGATGGTGATGTGCTGGTTGTTGTAGTGGTGGTGGTGGTGGTGGTTGTAGTAGTAGTGGTAGCAATGATGATGATGTGGTGGTTGTTGTAATAGCAATGGTAATGACGATGATGTGGTAGTGGTTGTTGTAGTTGTAGTGGTAGTGATGATGATCTGGTGGTGGTGGTTGTAGTAGTAGTGGCAGTGGTAGTGATGATGTGTTTGTGGTTGTTGTTGTAGTAGTAAGTAGTAGTGGTAGTAATGATGTGGTTGTGGTTGTTGTTGTAGTAGTGATATAGACCTGTAAATGAGCTCTATAAAAATTGACTGAAACTGAAACTCTTCGTACCCCGTGTGGTGTCCGGGGTCCCTCAACTGAGAGGGTCAAGAATAGCCCAACGCCAAGCCAGCGTGTCGTAAAAGGCGACTAATGGTGTGTGATTCCTCCATCTTTGAGTCACCTGGTCCTCCAGGTTGGGGGTTGGCAAAGGGTTAACACCCCTTTCCGTTAAACTTTAACCGTTACAGAAACACAGACAGACAAACCAAATCCTTTTTTTAGCTTGGGCGACCGAAGAGTTTCTGGAATATCAGAATTTATGAAGGACAACAGACAAAGCCCAAAGGACTCTGCTGACCCGATGACGTCTTCGCCAAACAAGCAGCTTCGAATTGCGTCGTGGAACGTTCGCACCATGTATGAAGCAGGAAAAAGCTCTCAAGTTGTGACTGAGATGAGAAGATACAGGCTGCATATACTTGGAGTAAGCGAAACCCACTGGATACAATCCGGACAGAAACACCTCAAGTCTGGGGAGAAGATTTTATATTCAGGGAGAGGGGACGGGATTCATACACAGGGAGTAGGAATAATTCTAAGCAAGTTTGCCCAGAAGTCACTGAGAGGATGGGAACAATGCGGAGAAAGGATCATCATGGCGTCCTTTACAACACGGAGTAAGAAGATCAGCATGAACATTGTACAGATCTATGCCCCAACAAATGATGCAACAGATGAGGACAAAGATACATTTTATGGTCTGCTACAACAAGTCATTGACAAGTTGCCAAGGAAAGACATCAACATATTGATGGGAGATGCTAATGCAAAAGTGGGACAGGATAACGTAGGCTATGAAGGTATCATGGGACGTCATGGCATGGGAGAAATGAATGATAATGGTGAGAGATTTGCAAATTTCTGTGCATTCAACAGTTTGGTGATTGGAGGATCAGTGTTCCCCCATAAGAGGATCCACAAAGCAACTTGGGTCTCACCAGATGGTATGACAGAGAATCAGATTGATCATTTTTGTATCTCTCGTAGATTCAGACGTTCATTGGAAGATGTGACAGTACGGAGAGGGGCAGATGTTGGATCAGACCACCACCTGCTATTGGCAAAGCTTAAGCTCCGACTCAGAAAACACGGGGCCAGATCACATACAAGAAGAAAATTCGAGGTGAATGCACTTGATGGGGAAAAGAATGAGGAATTCAAACTACAATTGAGTAATAGATTCCAACCTCTTACTGAGCTCGAGGAGGACATAGATGTAGAGTCACATTGGGCAAAGATCAAGGAAGTCTACATAACAACTTGCCACGAGGTATTGGGGGTAAAGAAATCGGAACATAAAGAATGGATAAGTCCAACCACCTTGGACCTTATTGAAAAGAGGAGAACAAGGAAGGAACAAGTGAATGCAAGCCGAACAAGGGCTTCAAGACTGGATGCACAAGAGCAGTATCGAGCCATAGCTAAGGAAGTCAAAAGATCTGTGAAGAAAGACAAGGAAGCATTCATGAACAGACTTGCAGAGAAAGCAGAAGCAGCAGCGACTGGAGGACACATGAGGATCCTTTATCAAACTACCAAGACACTTGCTGGAAAATATGGGAAACCAGAGGTATCAGTCAAAGACAAAGATGGGAAAACTATTTTTGGAAAAGAGGCTCAATCTGAACGATGGAGGGAACATTTCAACTGCCTTCTGAACAGACCACCACCAGACAACCAGCCAGAAATTTTGCCTGCAAGGAATGAGCTACCAATTAGCTGTGATCCACCATCGATAGCAGAGATTGTGGGTGCCATTAACAAGATGAAAAGGGGGAAAGCTGCTGGACCAGACCAGATTCCACCGGAGGCTCTAAAAGTTGATGCGGAAAGAAATGCTGAGGCCCTGCACCCACTATTTGAGAGAATCTGGAATGACGGGATATTCCCAAAGGATTGGAAGGAAGGACATCTTATCAAGCTTCCAAAGAAAGGGGACCTCAGTAATTGTAATAATTATCGAGGCATCACTCTTCTTTCTATCCCAGGAAAGGTTTTCAACCGTATTATTTTAGAGAGAATTAAGAATGCAACAGATGCTAAACTGCGGGACGAACAGGCAGGTTTTCGAAAAAACCGTTCAACCACCGACCAGATTGCCTCTCTGCGAGTCATAGTGGAACAGTCTATAGAATGGAACTCTCCTCTTATTGTCAACTTTCTGGATTACGAGAAGGCTTTCGACAGTATTGACAGAGCAACATTGTGGAAAATTCTGGCACATTATGGACTCCCTGAAAAGATAGTAAACCTCATTAAGGAAATGTATGAAGGATCAAGTTGCAGGGTTGTACATGAAGATCAGCTTACTGACAGCTTTGAAATTAAGACTGGTGTCAAGCAGGGATGCTTGCTCTCTCCATTCCTGTTCATCCTTGCCATTGATTGGCTAATGAAGGAAACCTCCAAAGGGAGAAGAAATGGGATACAGTGGACCCCCTGGACACAGTTGGATGATCTGGATTTTGCAGATGATCTGGCTCTTTTGTCCCACACCCAGGACCAGATGCAAGCAAAAACCACAATTATAAACAGCCTCTCGGAATCAATTGGTCTAAGAATTCACCCTGCAAAGTCAAAGGTCTTGAGGATAGGTACGCGTCAAAGGGAGCAGATCAAAGTTAAAGATCAGGAACTCGAAGATATAGACACTTTCTGCTATCTCGGAAGTATAATTGACAAGGATGGAGGCACGGAAGCAGAGGTGAAAGCACGAATAGGAAAGGCACAGGCTGCATTCACATCTTTGAACAGAGTTTGGAGAACTAAAGATATCTCCCTTCAACTAAAGCTAAGACTTTTCAACTCAAACGTGAAGTCTGTCCTACTGTATGGATGTGAAACTTGGAACGCATCACAGGCATGTATAAGGAGGGTACAGATTTTCGTAAACAGGTGCATGCGTAAGCTACTCAGAATAAAATGGATGGATAGAATAAAAAATGAAGAAGTATGGAAAAGAACACAACAGAAACCAGTGGGAGAGGATATAGGAAGAAGACGATGGAGATGGATTGGACACACGCTTAGAAAGAATGACTCAACTATAACAAAGAAAGTATTGGACTGGAACCCTCAGGGCAGAAGATCAAGGGAAGGCCACGAGGAACATGGAGAAGAATTAAAGAAGCTGATATACAGAGAAGTGGTAAGACCTGGAATGAGATAAAAAAGTTGGCTCAGGATAGAGAAGGATGGAAACTGTTTGTCTGTGGCCTATACCCTGACCCAGGGTGAAAAAGGCAATGATGATGAAACTCTTCGTAATTCGTCGTAGCGGTAAAATCCAAAGAATCAAAATGAAAGGTAAACAGCAAGCTCACTTGAGCAAAGCAATGGCAGAAAACTAAATTTCGAGGGAATTAATTAGGCTACTTACCATTGTTCCTTGTAATTAGGTACCCAATCAGTGAAGAAACTTAGAAACGGTCAACCAGTTTGTTTACAACATGAGGTAATCGAGATGTGCTTGTAGCAATCATTTAACTTTCGATTTGAAGGTGTCTACATAACGAACTTCCGGTGTTTCGAATTTTTCTTTCTCATACTTTTCCTGTCCTTCAAGTAAATGTGGTCAATTTTGGCTAAGACGAAACAGTGAAATTTATCGCTCGGCGGCTCAGTTAAAATTGGCTACGACAGGTTTCGAAAGTGAAAAAATAATTTCACGAAGGCTGTGTGAAAATACACTGGGGTGTGTTCAGACACGGCAATTCTAAAAAGCGTCGCTTAGCCTTGGCAATATATATATCCATCATTAATATAAACGGCCCATGAGCTATGCGTGGGGCTGTGGAACATTCCTAGTTAACTTTACAGTCAATCGACTACGATTCGTGAATTCTTTCTTTATTCATTTCTTTCTTCCCTTTTTAAAAATATTTGAATTTGACGAATTGACTGATTTCAGTTAATTGACTGAGAATTTACAGGTCTAGTGATAGTGATGATGATGTGATAGTGGTGGTTGTAGTAGTATTGAGAGCAATACAACATTACCGGAATTTGACAAAAGTTGCCCTTAACTCACTCAATCCTAGAGATGTTTGCTGTTTTTTCAAAATTGGAAAAAATGTATTAGAAATGAGCATGTGCATAGACAGTTTTATTCAACTATCATTAACATGTAAAAATTAAAAACATTAGCTTTGATACTACGTCTATAATTTGTCTCAGAAAAATGTAAAAAATATACATGGGATAAAAGTAAGCCCGGGTATACTACGGATATATAGTCGGTGTTAGGGGGTTGAGTGAGTTAACCCCAAATTTTTTTCGCCATACCAAATTTTTTTCCAGTGAAACTTGAGTTTTGGCATCATTGTAGGTCTTAAGTACCTATTTGCTTTTTAAAAATCATGATTTAAATAAAAATTAAACATTAAGACAGACATTTTCCAGGGTTTCATCACGCTTAATACACTTTACAATAATTGATTTGGTCCTCAACAAGCCGCATGACACCAAATTTCAATTTCATAAAGTACAAAAGTCACTAGTAAAATTCACTTGGCACTCCCAATTTATTCTCAATAGCCAAGTATATATTCAATTGCAATTATGTAATTAATGTATTACCCAAGGACACAAAGTGAAACAAACCAATTCTCTCTTTGTTCTCTTCCAGAGTCTTTGTCTCGGCTTCCACAACTCTCTGATGAACTCGCTCAAAAACTTCTTTCACAGAGAGAGGATCAAGAATCGGCACTCTTTTGATGATGCTTGGATCTGTCTTGTGGCCATCCCTGCCTTCTCTGACAATATCATCAAAGCTATAAATTGGTGCAAATAACTCCTTTACCCAGTCTCCAGGTGCTCTATCTTCACTGATTTGGTTTGTGTTTCCCTCCATTTCTAATTGTTGAGTCTAGAAAAGAATATATGGTATAGATGATGAGAAAGACAAAATCGTTGATTAATTGGAAAGCCATATAGAAATTAAAATGAAAATGAAAATGAGTTAAAACTCTTCAACTTCAAAAGTCAAAGTAACTGTGGTATAAATAAAAAGCGTTCTAACAACATAACATGATGTCCAAATAAAAATAAAATCAGGACAAAATTAAATAATTTAAAAATTACATATTCTAATAGAGTAGAGTGAGACAGGCAACAATCCTTTTCTACAATCCAAAGTAGGGGTATGAACTAAGTCAGTGTAATATGGGCAAAAATAGAATTTCTACTGAACTCTTTTTCTATTTCTTTATCAGTTCCACCCTCTGCTGCCCGCATTGTGTCGTCCTCCCCTCTATGCGCAAGTACTCAACAAATAACATTGGAGTTCGAGTCCGATTAGCCACGGGAGACTATTCAGACTCGAGTCCGAATTGCCACTTCGCTCATCAATATGAACATCACCAAGAATGTGCATCCACACATCCATTATCATTTTGGCTCGGTAACTCATTTCATAAAAAGAATCTAAGAAGAACAAGACTTACCTCTTACTTTGTTGAGTGCGGAGAAAGCATGTCAAGACAGAGAATCAGTCAGCAGAGGAGGATGAAGCTGGGGTCTTTTCTTCAGACTGGGGGCTATTTCCTGGTACCGAATTAAAATAGACACCTCGGAAACACCATGCCCGGTGATACTGATGATAAATAGTTGAGCTACAAAAAAAGTTGTAAATAAATTTGAAGGAAGAAGAAAATTGTTTTTGTTTTACTTTGGAGCGTCTCTGGCGACGACGAAAATGGAAGAAAGATAACTCTGGATTGTCAAATCAAGAATTATCTTTCTTGCATTTTCAGTCTGAGTGATGAGCGATGGCAACAGTTGATATTTTGCCATTATGAATACTTGGTACTTAAATCTTGATGTGGGGCTGGATTGGCCATACCCTCAAGAAGCCTGCAAGCAACATCACGCAGCCAGACAAACCTGGGCCCGTTTAAAGAAGACCTAAAAAAACCGAGTCAGATGGAAGAGTACTGTTGAGGCCCTATGTTCCACAAGGAATCAAGATGCTTAAGTTAAGTAAGTCAAGTAAATCTTGATGCCATTGATCAATGAAGTGTGTAATGCGTACCTCATTGACATCCCCTTGCTCTTATTTTTAGACCATCAGAGAGGCGTAATTTCGCACTATACCCTCTTCAACAGACCATAAACGTTAAAGGTTACACACAAATATGAGAGGATTATTTTTTTATCCGTATTGGGAAACACGTTAAAAAAATCGCGAAGTCACAGTTTTGAAAGTTTTGCAGAAATGAGTGTCATTAAACCCTCTCCTAACCACCTATTGGAAAATCGTCACATTTGTTACGATACAACCGTCACTTTTCTCATCCAGATTTAATTTCTTTTTGTTATAGTTATAGATAGTTCGAAGATGACGTCACTCGGGTCTTTGTTATTGTTTTTTGCCATCCGCGTTTATGAGTAATACTCACTGAA
>NC_088369.1:42073753-42098753 GCF_034508935.2 Berghia stephanieae
CATTCTAGATGTAAAATGAAAAGGACTTGAGGAAAAAGTAAGACATAGGGGAAAGGTTCAAATAGGAAACAGATGTAGATTCCAAGAGCACACTATCAGTGTACTTAGTTTGAGATCTCCTAAAAGTCTCACCCAGACACCAGCACAAGTCCCCACTAAGAAGAATACACTCAAATGTTTACAAATCATATGTTAAGAATAAAACAAAATAACAGCACATAACAGAGAGATGATTTACAAGTAAAAAATATATCATCTTCCAAAACTAACTTTGCATTTGACTGTTTTACTCCCAGTCAAGGACTCCGGCCAGGGTCAGGACAAAACTAAGTAATCCCATTCCAAGACAAAGACAGAAAGCAATTGGAAAACAGATACAGGGGGATAGAAGACACAGGAAGTACCTCCCTGCCCACTATGGGAGTCGGATGAAGTGGACCACAAAAAGTAACTACAGGATCAAATGATAATAAATACTAATTTTGAATTCTTTTGGGTGCAATGTAAGTAATTGTATAAAATCACACAATAACGAATTAAAAATTAACTTCGTTTCATATTTGTGGCTATTACTATTAAATTCAATTTTGAACATCTAGATAGCCCCGACTTAATACCGTTTTGAGACGACGGGTCACATATTATTTGTAACACCCATCGTGCCAATCGGGTAATAAGTGTAGGGAATGAATTAGACGGAAGACACGTGACTTGAAATCGAAAAAAGAATATCATTATGAATTAATTAGGAAAAAATTAAGATGTTTGAAATAATTTTAGAAGCATAAATCACTGGTCAGAAAAACAAAACAAAACCCTATTTATTTTAACTCAAAATTGATACCAGAGGCTTAAAATTCAATTTTTAGCTTCATTTTCAACCTGACATTATACCGTTTCGAGACATTTGGTTATAATTTAAAATGATAACCCCCCCCCCCCCCCCCCCCAAAAAACAAAAAAAAAAACAAAAACAAAAAAATACAACAAAAAAACAACAACAAACAAACAAAAAACAAAACATTATATAATGCGAATACGGCTGTTTTTGTGTCACAGGAAGAGTTGATTTTTTAGCACAACTAACGCAGTGAGTGGTCGCACAGTACAGTAGAGTACTTTGTGTTCCAGTTCAATCTAATCCATACTGCTGCTGCAAGCTTCACATCTTAGGCCATGGAACCAGAGTTATTTAACATGATTGTGAACAGTAACAATTTCTTGCTACCTTTTAAACACCACACACGCCCAATCTATTATTGCAACATATTTCCGCTGGACTTCTAACAGATCCAGCAATCAAATTAAATAATCACTGCTCGGTGGATTGATTGAGTAGAGAATAAAAACTGGATTCCAAACGGGTAACGGTCCGACTGCGCAACTGGCAAGCAAGCCGGATTCAAAACAGGTCCGTCTGCGCAACTGCAAGCCGGATTCAAAACAGGTCCGTCTGCGCAACTGCAAGCCGGATTCAAAACAGGTCCGTCTGCGCAACTGCAAGCAGGATTCAAAACAGGTCCGTCTGCGCAAGCGCAGTGATGAGTGCTAACTGATTTTGGCTCCGTCGTCTTTGATAACGGCCATGTTGGCGACAGCAATGTTGGCGGGAGTTGTGTTGTTGTTGCCACCGGCATCCTCCCCCTCCCCCACGTAAACGCCGCTCTCACAGCTGTCCACCCAGGACTGAGAGCGCTGCATGGCACTGCTGCTTCCCCCAGGGACCACTCCACGTAACATCTGGGAGGGTTCTTCCGACTGGTAGACTTTCACTCTGGGAAGCTTGCCCGTCAGAAGAAGATAGTGTCTCACTGTTGTTGCCGCAACCTAAAATTTACGAATGGAAAACAAAGAAAATGTATAAAATAAACATAGTAAATTAGTAAATAAAATTATATATTAAAAAACAGAGCATTTATATAGAGCAATATCCACTAAACGTGCTCAAAGCGCTTTACAAGGCGTCCCTGGGCAACAGCAACACTTAACATGTAGGACGGACATGACGTCTGTTAGGCGATATTACAATTTTTTCGGACAGAGACAACGCTGTTAACGGCCAGGTACTCATTTTATACCTGAGTACAGTGAGAGAATATGAGTAAAGAGCCTTTTCCAAGGGCTCAACTATGTGCCGAGCGAGGCTCGAACCCAGGAGCTTCCGGTCCGAAAGCGAGTGTCATACCACTAGACCACATAGCTGCATTTATCCATCCCCAGGGTTTTAAAATCATTTTTGAGTATCATTCAAATGGAAGACTGGAATAACCTAGGCGTCTGCTTTGTGCAGAGACTCAAAGTGAACAAAGGCGAGGTGAAAGGAGAATAGATTAGGCACCCTCCTGGAAAGACCATACAACGCTGCCCCTGAATACATCATCATCATCTTCATCATCACCACCACCACCATCATCATCATCATCATCATCATCATCATCATCATCATCATCATCATCATCATCATCATCATCATCATCATCATCATCATCATCATCATCATCATCATCATCATCATTGGCTTTTTCACCCTGGGTCAGTTTCCATCCCTCTCTATCTTGAGCTAACTTTTTTTTTTTTATCTCGTTCCAAATTCGCCATTGCAGAAACTCTTCGATCGTCCAAGCTAAAAAAAAAAAGGATTTGATTTGTCCGTCTGTGTTTCTGTAACGATTTGAAATTTACGGAAAGGGGTGTTAACCCTTCGGACAACCCCCAACCTGGAGGACCAGGTGAATCAAAAGGGGGAGTCACACACCATTAGTCGCTTTTTACTGTTACGATACGCTGGTTTGGCGTTGTGCATATTCTTGCACCTTCACTGTTGAGGGACCCCGGACACCTCACCACACGGGGGCTCTGCATACTTGATCTACCTATATTGCCATATTACGGAATAAATGAAGTGAACGTCACTCGCTTCTTTGTTACTGTTTTTAGACGACCAGCTAGGTGATTAGTTCTCACTTAAGTCCCTCTAACAGGCTATAAACGTTGACGGTCACAAGTTGTATTGTGTTGGTAAGATTGATCTGTCGGGTAGAACTGGTGATTATTTTACCTAAACTCACACCCCAATTAGTCGCAAATCTTGGGTAATCAACATCATATTCTAAAGCGCTTTACAACATTTAATTTTGCTATTGATTTTAATGAATATTAAAAAATGACTGACAAGTACTAGTCAATGACACAAATATTAACTCTGACCAACCAACCAATCAGCCAACAAACTACAATAGATAGAATGAAGATGACGTCACTCAGGTCTTTGTTATTGTTTTTTTGCCATCCGCGTTTATGAGTATTTCTCACTCTTAGTGGATATTGCGCTATATAAAAGCTCATTTTTTTTCATTTAAAAAATTTATTTCGGAGAAACATTTCATAAGGGTGTCCGCCATTGTTCCCATAGTATAGAGCCAGTTACTAAGTTACCATGCGTCATTACGAGGGAAGTGACGTCATGACTGTTGAAGCGTATAATTTAGAGGTCTTACCTGGCAAAGCAAACGTAAACACAACATGATGACAATGACGAGGGAAGATGTGGTGATAACTCTCTTGGACACATCGAGAAATGGAGTTACCTCTGATGATACAAGCTCTTCAATGTTGGAGAGGCTTAAATCTGGAATGCCAGAGAATAATAATAATAATAATAATAATAATAATAATAATAATAATAATAAAAATAATAATAATGATAATAATAATAATAATATAATAATAATAATAATAATAAATAATAATAATAATAATAATAATAATAATAATATAATAATAATAATAATAATAATAATAATATATAATAATAATAATAATAATAATAATAATAATAATAATAATAATAATAATAATAATAATAATAATAATAATAATAATAATAATAATAATAATAATAATAATATAATAAAAATAATAAAATGAAATAATAATATCAATAGTTCGAACATGACCATGATCATATCATATCATATCATATGCGGCTATGTGGTCTTGTGGTATGGCACTCGCTTTCTGATCGGAAGATCCTGGGTTGGAGCCTCGCGCTCGGCGCATAGTTGAGTCCTTGAAAAAGGCTCTTTACTCACATACTCTCACCGTACTCAGGTGTAAAATGAGTACCTGACCGTTAACAGCGTTGTCTTTGTCCGAAAAATTGTAATATCGCTTAACAGGCGTCATGTCCCGTCCTACATGATAAATGTTGCTGTTGACGAGAGATCCCTTGTAAAGCGTTTTGAGCACGTTCAGTGGATATTGCGCTATATAAAAGCTCACAAGCTCAACTTACCATGTAATGTTTGGGCCTGTAAGGGGAGGAAATTACAGCCGATGATTCTACCCCCAACTGGTTTGAATACACTGAGTTGTTCGCAGTGCTTCCCCTTGGATTCAAAGCACAGGCGCTGGAGGGACATGGTGAATGCTGAAGTCTGTAATAATAATAAAAATGATAATGATGATGATCGTGATGATGATGATGATAAGGATGATGATGATGATGATGATGATGATGATGATGATAAGGATGATGATGATGATGATGATGATGAAGACGACGACGACGACGATGATCAAGGATGATGATGATGATGATGATGATGATGATGATGATGATGATGATAAGGATGATGATGATGATGATAAGGATGATGATGATGACGATGATGATGATAATGATGATGATGATAAGGATGATGATGATGACGATGATGATGACAATGATGATGATGATAAGGATGATGATGATGATGATGATGATGACGATGCTGATGATAATGATGATGATGATGATGATGATGATGATGATGATGATGATGATGATGATAAGGAGCATACTATCATTGTATTTAGTTCGAGGTCACCTAAGAGTATCATCCACACGCAACCACAGGGTCCCACACTCAAAAGTTAACAAAATAGTATATTCAAAACAAAAACTATAAGGAAATGTTACACAAAAGAGAGATGATTTGCAAGGGGAAATAAGTCATCTCCTAAAACTAAACTATACGTTTTGATTGTTTCTTCCTCAGCCAAGGACTCCGACCAGAGCCGGGACAAGACCAAGTTATTTCATTCCAAGAAAAAGACAGAAATCAACCTTGAAAGGAAATATAGGGAAATAGAAGGCACAGCAACATTAATATCCCTGACCACCGAGCGTGATTTAAAAAAACGAAAAAAAGGTGGGGGGGGGGGGGGGGTGCAGCCTGGCTCAGCGGTACGGTCTTTGCTTCGTACCCAAAAGTACCGAGTTCGACTAACCGCCTCGTTGTGTGGCCTTGAGCAGGTCATCTCGCCCTAACTCACTTTGCGACGCTGACTGCCGCTGACGCCTGGGTTATTCCAGTGATCACTTGGAATAGACCCTAAAGACAAATTTCCCCTTGGGGATGAATAACCCTCTCCTTACCACCTACAACAAAATCGTCACATTTGTTACGATACAAATAGCATTTTTCTTATTCAGATTTATTTTGTACATTATAAACTTTGAAGAATGAACTTTGTTTAATCAATAAGAACTTAAATTTGTTTTGTAGAGAGATTGTTTGAGTTTTAAAGAATCATTTTTTTCTGCTAGGTACGCTTGCCATTTTGGGAAAATACTAAAAATGATCGGTAAGGAAAGAGTTAAAGGGGAATTTTATGTTTATTTTATTTATTATTATCCCATACCTGTGTGTTTATAGTAGAGAAAAACGCCTCCGTTAACGTGGCCACCTCCATGTCACACAACTGTCGTATTCTGGCCAGCTGTAAGGTCAGCTGCCTGGCCAGTGTATGGAGATATCGGCCACTAGTGTCCAGCTGCCATTGGATGTCCGACGTGGCCGATTGACTGCCGACCAGTGTCCTTAGATTGGACGGGACGAGCCAGAATTCTATGGCATACAGCATGATGGCAATGAAGATGATGGCTAGGAATGTGACGCTCGCCTGTCCATGGAGAAGACAGAGGGTTCAAACATTTATTGATATTGAAGTAGGAGTAGTGGTGATAGTAATGATGTTGTTATTGTAACATTAGTGGTGGTGGTGGTGGTTGTTGTGCTAGTAGTAGTAGTAGTAGTAGTAGTGGTAGTGGTAGTAGTAGTAGTAGTAGTAGTAGTAGTAAGTAGTAGTAGTAGTAGTAGTAGTAGTAGTAGTAGTAGTAGTATAGTAGTAGTAGTAGTAGTAGTAGTAGTAGTAGTAGTAGTATAGTAGATAGTAGTAAGTATAGTAGTAGTAGTAGTAGTAGTAGTAGTAGTAGTATAGTAGTAGTAGTAGTAGTAGTAGTAGTAGTAGTAGTAGTAGTAGTAGTATGTAGTAGTAGTAGTAGTAGTAGTAAGTAGTAGTAGTAGTAGTAGTAGTAGTAGTAGTTAGTAGTAGTAGTAGTAGTAGTAGTAGTAGTAAGTAGTAGTAGTAGTATAATAGAGAGTAGTAGTAGAGTAGTAGTAGTAGTTAGTAGTAGAGTAGTTAGTAGTAGTAGTAGTAGTAGTAGTATAGTAGTAGTAGTAGTAGTAGTAGTAGTAGTAGTAGTAGTAGTATAGTAGTATAGTAGTAGTAGTAGTAGTAGTTAGTAGTAGTAGTAGTAGTAGTAGTAGTAGTAGTGTAGTAGTAGTAGTAGTAGTAGTAGTAGTAGTAGTAGTAGTAGTAGTAGTAGATAGTGTAGTAGTAGTAGTAGTATAGTAGGTAGTAGTAGTAGTATAGAAGTAGTATATAGTAGTAGTAGTAGTAGTAGTAGTAGTAGTATGTAGTAGTAGTAGAGTAAGATAGTAGAGTAGATGGTAGTGTTATAGTAATGAGAGAGAGAATAGAAAAGAATAGCGGTAATTGAAGAAGAGATAGAAGATAGAATGAAGAGAAGAAGAAGAAGAAGAAGAAGAAGAAGAAGAAGAAGAAGAAGAAGAAGAAGATGAAGAGAGAGATGATGATGATGACAATGATTATGATGATGATGATGATGATGATGATGATGATGATGATGATGATGATGATGATGAACAACAGCAACAACAACAAGATTAGGCAAAAGATGAGAAGTAGAAGGTGATGGAGCAGAGGTGCAAGAGGAGAAAGAAGAGTACGCGAAGAAGTTGAAAAATGGAGAGAAAGACCTTTATTTAGATCGACCAACCTGCCAGACGAGTTGTGAAAGGAAGAATCTCTTAGTGAATTCTTTGAGCTTTTCGAACCATCGAGTCAGGAAACACTTTCGGGCCCATTTGTCATCCGCCTGCGTCGTCTTCTCCTTCCAAATCTTTTGCAAAATGTCATCATTTTTCGGGTTGGGCAAAGGTTGCAAGAAAGTAATGTCCCGCTCCTTCTCAGTTCCGTACAGATGTTCTTTCCCATCGATATAAGTTCCCGCATTCTCCAAGGACCCGTCAAATGCAGGGAGATGGTAGGCAGTTTGGATTTCGAGGACTTGTTTACAAGCGTCGTCGGTTGGGATTCTATCGGCGTAACCATTTTTGGCGGCGTACAGTTGGTTGCTGGCCCAAGATATACGATACAGGCAAAGAACAACGTCTAAGGATATAAATACTACGATTAAGATGTATAAATATTTATCATTTTCACTGTTTCCACTGTCTTCACCAGTGTTTTCCTTAGAAGTGGAGGAGGTTTCATCGTTGTTGGAGTTTTCACGGGATGATGATGATAACGACGACGACGACGACGATGATGATGATGATGATGATGACTTTAAGGCCAACGAAGAGGATTTAGCAGATTCCCTGTCGTCGATGAGGTTCTGTGAAGAGTCGTGCGCTAGAATGCTGTCGATCTTCGTTATAATGTGAGGTGGTGATTCATGAGACTCTCTGAAATTACTTTTTGAGTTGGAGCTGGTATCTTTATCGTCATGTGCTTCAAATTCATTTTCGAAACCATATGGCATTGTTTCATCTTTTACTGAACCTTTTTTATTGTCATCAAACTGATCTACATTATTATCATCATTCATATCTACATCTTTATCGACTTCGACATAAGCGTCGCTGTTGGTATCATCGTCGCCATAATTATAGTCAACATCGTGTTTAACAATACCATCCTTAGATTCAGTTGTATCTTCTACAAACTCTTCTATAGAAGAATGAGTTGAATTATTAAAATCACTCGAAGGTTCCACATTGCCGCTCAGGCCAAAACCCTCGTCGTCTTCTATTTTATCAGCAACTTCAGCCTCTCGACGATATCGTCGTCCAGTTTTTGATGGCGATGATGTTGATGATGATGACGATGAATCGTTTTTTAATTCATGAGCTGGATCTAACACGGTCATTGTGTAGATATGTGGGTCAGTGTGGAATTCTGGGATTGCTGAAGACAGGTCAGGGGTTATGGCGGGAAAGGTCAAATCGACGGAAGACACAGAGGGTATTTGGACTTGCTTCAACCTGTTGGAATAGAAATGGAGTATTAGAAGATACAGCAACGTTTAACAAGTAGGACGAGACATGACACCTGTTAGGCGATATTACAATTGTTCTATTGACAGAGACAACACTGTTAACGGCCATGTACTCATTTTAAACCTGAGTACGATGAGAGACTGTGAGTAAAGAGTCTATTCCAAGGACTCAACTATGCGCCTAGCAAGGCTCGAATCCAGGACCTTCCGATCCGAAAGCGAGGAAAAGAGGAGAGAACATGGGAGTTTGAGAGGGAGAGCGAGACAGATGGAAGAGGGGGTCAGACAGAAAGAGAGAGAGAGAGAGAGAGAGAGAGAGAGAGAGAGAGAGAGAGAGAGAGAGAGAGAGGATCAGATAGGAGGGGAAAGAGAGAGATTAAGAGATAGACATGGAGAGATAAAGATAGAGAGAGAGTATGAGTGAGAGAGTGAGTGAGAGTGAGGGAAAATGAGAGATAGAGATAGATAGATAGATTGGGAGAGATAGATAGAGAGAGACAGTGAGAGAGATAGAGAGAGAGAGAGAGAGAGGAAGAGAGAGAGAGAGAGAGGAGAAGAGAGAGAGAGAGAGAGAGGAAGAGAGAGAGAGTGAGAGAGAGGGAGAGAGAGATGAATAGATAGAGAGAGAATGTGAGAGAGAGAGAGAAAGAGAAAGAGAGAGAGAGAGAGAGAGAGAGAGAGATAACTTACCTATGCACCATATTGTTTCTGGCAGCTAACAAGACACCAACTTTGTCGACCTCCAACCACGTAGCAAACTGCTTGACTTGAGTGGAAGACAGGAACTTCCTGTCCGGATCTTCTCCATCCTGAACCAGAAATATCTGCCTGGGAACCTTCAACCAATCGTTCAGCACCGATTTCTTCAAGAATTGAAAAAAATTGGACTCAAACCTGTCAATTATTGAATGAATTGTCTTGTTGCAATCCGATAAAAACTCAGAAATTTGGAACATGTACATTGACACATTCTGTCTTTGGATTTTGTTTGTAAGTCTGTGAAGCGTCCCGTTTTCCATGAACACATCTTCGACTTGTTTTTGTGTCGTTTCTTGGTAATCCTGAAGAAGTTTTTTATTTTCCGTTTCTAAGTGATTCATGCAAGCTTGACGCCTGCCTTCGAAAGCTTGAAAAAGTCTCATGCGTTCGTTATTTTCAAATTTTTCAATCTCGACCACGGATTTGTTGATCTGAAACTCCAATTCCTGAATGGAACTTTTTGGCTGAGAATAGTCTGCCACGGAAGATTTGTACGTTAAATATATAATCCCAGAAGTCAGGGTAAAGCTGAATATAAGGCAGTAACAAATGTACAACAAAATGAAAACATAAACAAACCATGTGGTTTTTGGTTTTTGTATGTAAACACTCGGAACGTGATTCTGTTTTTCCTTGTAGTTGTTCAAGGCAACCTTTTCAGTCTCATTTTCTGCCATAGACTGAGACAGATCGACTCTTCTAGCGAACCTGTTGATCACGTGATATGCAATGACAAGAATAAACAAAAGTATCAACACGAAAGATACGACGACGAGTAAAGGTTGCCAGATACTGTTGAAGTTATGTTCGTGATGACTTTCCGCTGAGGTGATCTTCTCCTCCCTTGCGATTTGGCTGCCTTCCGATCTAGCTTCTTCGACGCTAAGCGGGGCGTACATCGAAGACAGAACCATCCTGTGACTCGTGGTGGAGTCGTTGATCTGAAGCACGAAGATGTCGGGTAGATCGCTCATAGACGTTGAGAAATTGAACGTTATGGTGAATTGGGTTGGGCAGTCGATGAAGACGTCGAAATGCCCGGCACATCCGGTCATTAGTTGCGTATATATTTTAATGCTGACCACGCTTGGGCATTTGTTTTGCTCGCCTGTGGATATCGAAAAAAAGTATTGTGTTAGATTTGAGTTTCAAAGAAAATTTCCACTTAATTGATAAAAAAAAAATGTTATGTGATTTTAAAATATTTCAAGAGAAAAAAGAGAGAAGGGCGAATGTTAATATATTTAGGATATTCAAAGGAGTGTTTGAGGATGGAAGAGAGAGAGAGAGAGAGAGAGAGAGAGAGAGAGAGAGAGAGAGAGAGAGAGGGGGGGGGGGGGGGGGAGAGGGGATTTGGGAAATGCCAGACGGACGGTGGGATATTTGGCCGTATGCGACTTAAATTTGAATCTAATCAAATGGGTAATATGAAGAGGAAGGAAAAGAAGAAGAAGAAGAAGAAGAAGAAGAAGAAGAAGAAGAAGAAGAAGAAGAAGAAGAAGAAGAAGAAGAAGAAGAGAAGAAGAAGAAGAAGAAGAAGAAGAAGAAGAAGAAGAGAAGAAGAAGAAGAAGAAGAAGAAGAAGAAGAAGAAGAAGAAGAAGAAGAAGAAGAAGAAGAAGAAGAAGAAGAAGAAGAAGAAGAAGAAGAAGAAGAAGAAGAAGAAGAAGAAGAAGAAGAAGAAGAGAGAAGAAGAAGAAGAAGAAGAAGAAGAAGAAGGAAGAAGAAGAAGAAGAAGAAGAAGAAGAAGAAGAAGAAGAAGAGAAGAAGAAGAAGAAGAAGAAGAGAAGAAGAAGAAGAAGAAGAAGAAGAAGAAGAAGAAGAAGAAGAAGAAGAAGAAAGAAGAAGAGAAGAAGAAGAAGAAGAAGAAGAAGAAGAAGAAGAAGAAGAAGAAGAAGAAGAAGAAGAAGAAGAAGAAGAAGAAGAAGAAGAAGAAGAAGAAGAAGAAGAAGAAGAAGAAGAAGAAGAAGAAGAGAAGAAGAAGAAGAAGAGAAGAAGAAGAAGAAGAAGAAGAAGAAGAAGAAGAAGAAGAAGAAGAAGAAGAAGAAGAAGAAGAAGAAGAAGAAGAAGAAGAAGAAGAAGAAGAAGAAGAAGAAGAAGAAGAAGAAGAAGAAGAAGAAGAAGAAGAAGAAGAAGAAGAAGAAGAAGAAGAAGAAGAAGAAGAAGAAGAAGAAGAAGAAGAAGAAGAAGAAGAAGAAGAAGAAGAAGAAGAAGAAGAGAAGAAGAAGAAGAAGAAGAAGAAGAAGAAGAAGAAGAAGAAGAAGAAGAAGAAGAAGAAGAAGAAGAAGAAGAAGAAGAAGAAGAAGAAGAAGAAGAGAAGAAGAAGAAGAAGAAGAAGAAGAAGAAGAAGAAGAAGAAGAAGAAGAAGAAGAAGAAGAAGAAGAAGAAGAAGAAGAAGAAGAAGAAGAAGAAGAAGAAGAAGAAGAAGAAGAAGAAGAAGAAGAAGAAGAAGAAGAAGAAGAAGAAGAAGAAGAAGAAGAAGAAGAAGAAGAAAGAAGAAGAAGAAGAAGAAGAAGAAGAAGAAGAAGAAGAAGAAGAAGAAGAAGAAGAAGAAGAAGAAGAAGAAGAAGAAGAAAGAAGAAGAAGAAGAAGAAGAAGAAGAAGAAGAAGAAGAAGAAGAAGAAGAAGAAGAAGAAGAAGAAGAAGAAGAAGAAGAAGAAGAAGAAGAAGAAGAAGAAGAAGAAGAAGAAGAAAAGAAGAAGAAGAAGAAGAAGAAGAAGAAGAAGAAGAAGAAGAAGAAGAAGAAGAAGAAGAAGAAGAAGAAGAAGAAGAAGAAGAAGAAGAAGAAGAAGAAGAAGAAGAAGAAGGAGAAGGAGAAGAAGAAGAAGAAGAAGAAGAAGAAGAAGAAGAAGGAGAAGGAGAAGAAGAAGAAGAAGAAGAAGAAGAAGAAGGAGGAGGAGGAGAAGGAGAAGAAGATGAAGGAGGAGGAGGAGGAGGAGGAGGAGGAGGAGGAGGAGGAGGAAAAGGAGGATGAGAAGGAGGAGGAGGAAGTGGGTGAGGAGGAGACGAAAGAGGGAGGAGGAGGAGAAAGAGGACGACGAAGCCTTCTATCTACAAAATACAAATGTTTACCAGTTAAGACAATTCTCCACGTCTCTGTGACGTAATGCCATGTGACCTCCCCGTGAAGACTGTTGCCATTGAGGGTCCCCTTCACGTCCCTGCCTTGGAGGAACTGCAAGATGGACTGGCCCTCTATAGAGATATAGGATGGCAAATAAAGGGATGCTTAATGAGGAAAAACTTTTTAATATCAAAACAAGGCCTGTGAAAAGCCCTAAAGACAACAATGTAAATGTTGCTGCTCGGAGTTCGTAGAAACAAAAAAAACAAACAATACAATGTGAAATTGAATGTAGACTAAGCTTCAATTTAATATGCGAAAACCGATAAAATGGACGTTTCGGGTTTCCCCTTTATCAACACAGGATGAATGAAAGGGGAAACCCGAAACGTCCATTTTATCTGTTTTCGTATATTAAATTGAAGCTTACATTCAATTTCACCTTGTTATCTAACCAGAAAAACAGACATAAATCAACAACAAAAATATAATGAGTAAAGCACACATTTTCATAAAGATTAAAAATTGGTGTTCCTTGATGATTGGTCAAATAATATCTGCTCCGATTGGCCAATTTTATCAATTGATTCTGATACGATATTTTATATTTAACAGCACAAAAGTACGAGAGCTCATAAAATATGATTAACTATCTTTGGTTGGACGGAACTATTTTGTTTAATTACCTCTAATAAAGAGTTTGACAAATGGCTGCTTGTTCCTTCGGTACATTTGGTAAGCGTAGCCAGGGTGTTTCTTGCTGTCCATGCCAGGCCTAAGGGGCTGATAGCCCATCTTGGCTTCCACGGGCAAGAAATCAGAACTATGCATTGTCTGGTTTGGGAAAATCTGGTGGGGTAAGTAGAAAGGTCAGGGTTTAAACCAAATTAGTGCTATGTCTATAAATAGTTCGAAGTTGACGTCACTCAGGTCTTTGTTATTGTTTTTTGCCATCCGCGTTTATGAGTAATGCTCACTGAACTGTATTAACCTGACTATAAAAGTTCATGGTTACACAGATTTTTGTGTGTTGGCCTGTTATACTTCCGGATGGCAATGTTATGAGCTTCTTAGCCAAGCACATACTATCTATAGATAGCATGCGCTTGGCTAAGAAGATCACAACATTGCCATCCGGAAGTAGAACAGACCAACACACCAAATTATGGTGTAACCTTGAATGTTTATATGTATTATGGTTAATACAGTTTAGTGAGAATTACTCATAAACGCGGATGGCAAAAAAAATAAAAAAATAATAAAGACCCGAGTGACGTCAACTTCATTCTATCTATAGTTGTCCCTTCTTCCGTGTACAAATGTGACCTACCGTCTATAAAAGGTATCAGGTCAGAATGATTTAAATGAAAAATAACCAATTTAATTTATAGCCAATCTATAAGAGTCTGGTTGGGTTTATATGTCTATCTTATTGAGGAGAATGAATATAATACCTTAGAATGATAAATACCACGATCAGTTTAGCTTTATTTTGACATCTTAGCATCTGGGATTCAGTCGGATATAATACCGCTTTGAAACAATGGGTCACAAATAATAAATCAGCTTTTATATAAATGAGCTTTTATATAGCGCATAATATCCACTACATGTGCTCAAAGCGCTTTACAAGGGGTCCCTGGTCAACAGCAACAGTTAACATTTAGGACTGGACATGACGCCTGTTAGGCAGTGTTACGTTTTTTTTTTTCGGACAGAAACCAGGTACTCATTTTTCACCTGAGTAAAGAGCCTTCTCCAAGGACTCAACTATGAGCCGAGTGAGGAGGCTTGAACCTAGGACCTTCTGATCCGAAAGCGAGTGTCATAGTCATACCACAAGACCACATAGCAGCCGCAAATGTTTAAAGTTTTGAACATACCCTGGACATGTTTTTGTAGCACCCATCTTTGAACCACGTAAAGGAGCTGTACTGGAAAGGTCTTTCCAGCTGAATGTACGATGTCTGCCCCAAGGCATCGTACTGGAAATCCTTCCTCTGGTCAAGCTCCTCGCGCGTCTTGAAGCGCCGGATGGTGTACGGTTTCATGTGGCTCTGTCTGAAGGGACGTAACTCTCGATGGTCGCCAACCAGCAGTATCTCGTCTTCTATCGGCATCCCCGTGTCGTGCAACGTGTTCAGGAAGTCGAATCTGATTGGATAATAATATAATTCAAAACATAAAACAAGCCAGTCAAAACGAAGATCAGGGAATACTTTGTATAGTGATGAAAAAATAGAAGAAAATATAAGAAACATTCTGAGAAGACCAGAAAATATGTGAAATTTTAATACATGATACGTGACGTCCTAAAAAAAAATAATAGACTTAAGCAAAATCCTAACCCCTGTATCGACTTGTACATATGCAGGTCTGACATCCGAACCCGCTTATGGGCCTAGTTTAATATTGTTGTAATGGATAATGTTTTGCGTCATTTTTGTTGTTGTTGATATTTTCATTACAACAATGAGCCTACAATGATTTGGGTTATCAAATAAAAAGTGAGATTTTATATAGCGCAATATCCACCAAACATGCTCAAACCGGTTTACAAGGGGTCCTTGGCCAACGGCAACATTTAACATGTAAGACGGGACATGATTCTTGTTAGGCGATATTACAATTTTTTTTCGGAAAGAGACAACCCTGTTAACGGCCAGTTACTCATTCTATACCTAAGTACAGTGAGAGAATAATATGAGTAAACAGCCTTCTCCAAGGACTCAACTATGCGCTGAGCAAGCGAGGCTCGAACCCAGGACCTTCCGATCCGAAAGCAAGTGCCATACCACAAGACCACATAGCCGCAGGCAGGCCTGCCAATAAGTGCACATCGCTCTGAACCAACCCGACAACACATCATTTTTGAGGCATTTTCAGCCAACAAACCTGGACATTTTCCGTTGATGTTGCTTCCTGGAGTTGAGGCCCACCACAAAGGAGGTTCCAGACGAATTGTAGTTGAGGGAAGGAATGTGTACGACGTAGCTCAGCTTGTAAAGGTATTGGGGTGGCTGGTACCTCAGATGACAGGAAAACTGGTGCTCCATCGAGTCGAAGTTTGGGAAAAGGGAAAAAATGTTGATTTCACCTGAAAAAATGAAAATTGGAATTTTAAAATTATTTCTTTTTGTATATTATTGAGTTTTTTAATTGAGTTTTTAATAGCGCAATATCTACTATACGTGCTCAAAGCGTTTTACAAAGGGTCCCTGGCCACTAGCAACATGTATCATGTAGGACGGGACATGACGCCGATATTACAATTTTTTTCTGACAGAGACAACGCTGTTTACGTCCAGGTACTCATTTTACACCTGAGTACGGTGAGAGAATGTGAGTAAAGAGCTTTCTCCAAGGGCTCAACTATGCGCCGAGCGAGGCTCGAACCCAGGACCTTCTGATCCGAAAGCTAGTGGCATACCACTAGACCACATATCCGCATATTAGATTGTTGGATTTCAAAAGTTTCTTCCCCACCAAAATAAATGAATATGAAAATGTGTGCATGAAAAAATGGAAGACAGTGCCTATTTGTATCTTTATATTACCCCAGTACTTGCTCCCTGGTTTGTCCCTTTAAGAGGTTCTTCCAAAATCTAAAAAAATGTAAAATAAAAAAAAAAATAATAAAGAAAGTAATCCTTTCAGAGCCATTAGGCCCCTTGGAGCCGTGCTTATCCCTGTTTCTATAGCATGAAACGGACAGCAGCAATTGCTTGCTAACCTTTGGATAGGACGGTAGTAGTCTATCAAAAAGTACTTTCCACCAGATCTAACAACAGACTCATCTAGTCAATCACTGCTGGGTGGACGGCGGGGGTGGGGGGGGGGGGGGGGGTGGGGTAAGGGGGAGTCAGAATTCTCACCTTTTGCACACTCCACTTCCGGCTTGGGGCATTGAACACTGTACGCCTTCTTACAGGCAGGGGAAGAGAAACACGAGATTCCACAACATCGGCTTTCATCTCCAAACACTGAAATCAATATTGTATCATGACGTAATGAATGAAGCATGGAACGTCGTTATATGTATAACGCATATGAAGACCACAGGGGGGAAACGATCAAAGTCACATTTTTCAGCTTTTGAGAAAATCAAAATCAAAGTTTGAAAACCCATTTGAAACGCCAAATGATAATATGAATTGAACTGAATATGAATTATTAAACGTATATATTTTGACCACAAGTCAGATGCATATAAAAAACAAGCTCTTGCTTGATTTTAATACCAAATTATTGTGACATTATAAAAGTAAATGTCTTTCGGACTTTGATCGATGTTCCCCTGTGGCCTTCGTATATGTAACCCACAGCGTCTATCTGGTATTTTGTCGGGAAAACTTGATGAAAAACAAAATATGAATGTCAAGAAGAAGTGATCAGAATAAGTAAAGAATTTATTATATTTAGGCCTAATATAGTTATTTATTTATGTATTCATTCAACTTTTTATTTATTCACTTATTTATTCATTCATTTATTTATCTTTTTAATTTTTCATATACTCATTTATACACTTATTTATAAATTATTTATTCATGTATTTATCTTTCTATTTTTCATATATTCATTTAATCATTTATTTATGAATTTATTTATTCATATATTTATCTTTCTAGTTTTTTTTCATGTATTCATATCATCACTTATTTATGAATTTATTTATTCGTGTATTTATCTTTCTATTTTTTCATATATTCATTTATTCAAACAAAAACATTTTTTCACAAACCTGACACCAAGGAACCAAAAACAAAATGCAAATCAGAGATTGTTTTTCACTGAACGCATAATATGAAACCAGTGAAATATATTTGTGACCCATCGTCTCAAAATGGTATTGTGTCGGAACGAACTACGTGCTTAAAAGCGGAATTTTGTTAAACTTGTCAAAAATTTAAATTGTTGGCATTAGTATCCAAAAATATGGTATCCATTCTCCTCAGTAAAACATACAAACTCAACACAAGTCTGATATTTCTGGCTATAAATTCAATTTTCAACATCTTAACCAGCCCGACTTAATACCGTTTTGAGGCGAAGGGTCACATTTACAGTCAATCACATTTCCAAACTAAATCTCTTGAACTTACTTCCCGCTGAAGAGTTTGGTTTACTACAGGTGGCGGAATTCAGGCATTGCTGGCAAACTCTGTTCTGGGTCTGGCACTCCCTGGAAGGGAACATGAACTCTTGGGTGGCTGGTCGGAGTCTCTGGAAGATCTTCCTCAGCATCGGCGTTTCGTCTTTACAGACGACGCTGTTTGGTCCATCGTTCAGAGGAGTCAGTTTGGAATTCTGGGTAAGGATTAAGAAAATGATACATTCATGTTATCATCTCTCAGACTACATAATATCAACAACGATTTATATAAAACGCTTACTAAAATCAAAGGAATCTAATTATTGGTAATTAACCCTCTCCTTACCAACAATAAGAAAATCATCATTTGTTACGATGCAACCAACAATTTTATCATCTTTTGCATCATAAAATTGAATGAGAATATTTTGTTATAGCTATAAAAACTTGACACTGTGTTGTAGCGAAAGGGCGTGATTTTCTTTTTTTTTTGTTGAGTAAAATATCAATCAGTAGACTAATATCAACGGAAGACACACTCCCTCAAAGAAACAAAGAAAAAAAACAACAACAAAAACAAAACAAAACAAACAAAGAAACAAAAAACAAAAAACAAACAAAAAACAAAAACAAAACAAACAAACAAACAAACAAAACAAACAGCAAACAAATTGTTCCCATGACCAACCATATATCGAGTGCAAGGCGCGTTGATGTCCCAGTCCAGGAACCGATCCCCGTCCTTCAGGTTGGGAGGGCAGGCTGGGATGTTGCTGTCTTTGGAGTCACAGCGAACAACCCTGGCCGCTGATGTTCTGTCTGGAGCGATTTCCAGCTGCAGGGCGTAGTAATCGGGAACAGGATGTCTGTATAGGATGAAGACAAACTTTTAAATTGCATTTATATACATTATGTTTCTCCACGCTAAATGTTATGTATGGTCCATGTTCCTATATGCATGTGAAACATGAACCATAACGAAGGGGATAGAAAGACAAATTGATGCCTTTGAGATGTGGGTATACCGAAGAATTCTGAGAGTACCATGGACCAGAAAAAACTCAAACATTCTGGTTCTTATTGATACAGGCCAAAGGTCCAGAAAACTGTTGGCAGAAGTTAAAATGAGAAAACTGACTTATTATGGACACATTCGGAGACACAACACCATCTAAAAATCAATGCTAGAAGGAAAAGTAGCTGGCAGAAAGGCACGGGGCAAACCAAGGAAGTCCTGGATAGGAAATGTGGAGGCAACAACTGACAAAAAAAATAATGGACTGCTCGGTAATGGCCCTTGAACGTGAAGAATGGCAATCCATGACATTCAACCTCTGTAGGGAGACGGAACTCCGGTAAGGTCAGATCCGCGCTTATCACCATGCTTCATGGCAAAAAACAATAACAAAGACCCGAGTGACGTCGAATTCATTCTATCTATAACAAAATAAAATGTTAAGTTGCAAAAGAAGAATTATCACCCTGGTCACGCACTCACCGACAGTAGTTGTTTTGGACATAAGCGTAAAAGTCTTTGGCCAGTTGGGTGGGTTCGGTCAGTCTGGTGAAGAGAATACTATCGTCCACTGCATCCACGTCGTGGTACTCGGGCACCAGGAACACCCCGGACACGGAGATGGAGATGGACACGCTGGACAGGCGATCCCAGACGAACTCCATCACCTGCTGGTTGTTGGTGATGTACATGGAGTTCTCCAGACGGTGCTGGTCGATCAGTCTCTCCAGGAAGACGTTTGGGGAGTGGCTCACGTGGACTTTGATTCCGTCTGAAAAATAAAATATTACTAAACATGAGCCATCACCTCAAAACGGTATTAACTCTCACCTTAAAATCCTTTTCAGTATTTTCCCATAATGGCAGATTACCCAGCATAAAAAAATGATTTTTTTTAAAACTCAAAAAAGCTCTATACAAAACAACTTTATGTTCTTATTAATCAAACAAATATCATTCTTCCTTGGAGAAGGCTCTTTACTCACATTCTCTCACTGTACTCAGGTGTAAAATGAGTACCCGGCCATTAACAGCGTTGTCTCTGTCCGGTAAAAAATTGTAATATCGCCTAACAGGCGTCATGTCCCGTCCTTAATGTTAAATGTTGCTGTTGGCCAGCGACCCCTTGTAGAGCGATCTGAGCACGTTTAGTGGATATGGCTCTATATAAAAGCTCATTTTAAAATATTTTTTAAAATTTTGGTCACAGATCAACGCAAGCATTTCTTTGGACGACACAATATTATGTACTAACGAAAGAGTGGAAATGGAGAGGCTTCGTATGGGAACAAAATAGACAATGGACTTTTCGGGTACAAACCCTTCGTCAGCACAACAATACACAAATTAACGTGGAAAACAAATAAAATAAAATGCAAAATAACTTGTATCATCTGTACTCAATGGTGGTTGCAGTATTCATACGAAGGGTTTGTACCCGAAACGTCCATTGTCTGTTTTGTTCCCATACGAAGCCTCTCCATTTTCACTCTTTCATTAGTATTTTACGATCCCCGGCTTCAGGCAGCCCTTACTGTTCTCTACAATATTATGTATGACGGATAGATTATAGCGTAAAACTTAAGCCAAACAATGCCACAAGCTAAATAAATGTTTCAACTAACTCTAAAAAAGAATAAAAGATATAGTTGAACTTTGAACTTACCGTCCGGTAAATATGATCTGTTCATGGGTAGGAATCCGGCAGGAAAGGACACATCTGTGGATGGAGGACATGAAAGATTTGAACATTTATTTAGTGTCAAGCCTTTCCTAACACAGCGAATTAATGACTTAAAATACTGCATGCACCTCTGATTCAGGTGCCTACGATAAGACTACTTTGTTATACGTCATTACCGCTATCATCATCATCATCACCATCATCATCATCACCATCATCATCATCATCATCATCATCATCATCACTATCAACATCATTATCATCATCACCATCATCATCATTATCATCACACTCATAATCATCATCATCATCATCATCATCATCATCATCAACATTATTATCATCTTTTTCAGCATCACAAACATCATCATCATCATCCTAGATCTAATACATTCTCAAAGTAGTATCACCAAAAAAAAAACCCCCACTGTGTTTGAAAATGTAATAAATTAAAATACAACTAACCAATACAAATGGTATCCCTCTTTGTGTTACAAGGTGCTGCCACGTACTGACTCTTCCCACAGATGGTACAAGCTGGAATGAAAACAAGAGGACACCATGGAGTTATAAAACTAGGAAATGTTAAAGGAAGATCATAGTACACGCGGGAATGAAAACAAGGTGACACCATAGAGTTATAAATCTAGGAAATGTTTAAGGAACATCATTGTACACGCTGGAATGAAAACAAGAGGACACCATAGAGTTATAAAACTAGGAAAAGTTCAAGGAACATCATTTTGCATTCACAATTTTTCATTTAGACATAAAATATATTTCACGTGTAGCTATATGCCATAAAGAGATTTTGCAAAAATAAATTTGAATGTCTATTGTAGTATAATATGAACATAGACACACATACACACATATTGATGTTATGTGTTTAGGCAAAAAAACCCTCATAACATCTGCCAGCCGGATACAACATAGTAGTAGTAGTAGTAGTAGTAGTAGTAGTAGTAGTAGTAGTAGTAGTAGTAGTAGTAGTAGTAGTAGTAGTAGTAGTAGTAGTAGTAGTAGGAAGCCTCGCAGTCCGACTGACGCTTGCTGAGAATTGTGTGATCAGTCATAGTCGTTGAGTTATTGAGAAGACAACTTACGTTTACAAACGGCATCATGTGACGAGGAACAGGAAGATGCCAAGTAATGTCCTGTAGGGCACTTGGAAGAACACGCTGTCAGATAAAAAACGTAAGGAAAAGAAAGGGATCGATAAAAGAACAAAAAAAAAGTAGGGCGATTACTGTGATTTAGTAAATTAACTAAGAATAGACGAGAAAGGAGTAAATTTTGGTCGTGAGAAGATAATTCAATAAAAATTGGTGTTGTCTGTGTTGATAATTGAGCGCAAAAGGGGGTCATGATGACATAGCTGATATATCACCCCCCCCCCCTCCACCATCACCCTCAACACTGCAAACGCCTACACAATCATCCTGAATACCGAAAAAGCCAACACCCTCATCCCCACAATATTGCCACCTAAATCATCACCTCCACCATCACCCTGAACACTGCAAACACCAACATCATCATCCTCCACAGCTACCACCACCATCTCCACCATCCATCACCATGAACACAAACAAAAGCCAACACCACCATCCTCCACAGCACCCTACCCATATCACTACCTTCATGATCACCCTGTACGCTGCAAAAGCCAACACACCATCATCTACACAAAACACCACTACCCACATCACCTCCTCCACCATCACCATAAACACTGAAAAAAAAAACACCCCAAAAAAAACAAAAAAAAAACAACACATCATCCTCCACAAAACACCACCACCCATATCACCACCATCACCATCACATTGAACATTTCAAAAACCAACACATCATTCTCCCCAGCACCAACACCAATATCGCCACCATCACCATCACATTGAACACTGCAAAAACAAACACAGCAAATTCCCCACCATCACCACCAACATCGCCACCTCCACCACCATCCCTGAATACCACAAAAGCTAAAACCATCATCCCCCAGAACATGTCCACCCATAACACCACAATCACCCTGAACACTGCAAAATCCAACACATCAAATTCCCCAACACCACCACCAACATCGCCACCTCCACCACCATCCCTGAATACCACAAAAGCTAAAACCATCATCCCCCAGAACATGTCCACCCATAACACCACAATCACTCTGAACACTGCAAAATCCAACACATCAAATTCCCCAACACCAACACCAAAATCGCCACTACCACCACTCCTGAAGACTTCAAACGTGAAAAAACTTCATCCCCTGCAATCACTCACCGCTACATTTCCAATCCTTGAAGAAGAATCCAGTCCTACACCTACAGTTGACATCCTGGCCCGTAGCCCGGTCACAGACCACACTAATCTTACAAGTATCAGGGTCGTTTCGGCATCTTTGAGCATCTGTTAAAAATAAATATTTTAAAAATTACAAAGATTACAAAAGCAGAGATTTTCCAATAAAAATTGGTGGATATTTAATTTTCAATTTTTGGCCTTCAATAAAGTCAATCCCATTGACAATAGAAACGGTTATGTATTCAGAAAGTTATCAAAATGAATATAAATAGATAATTAATTAGATTAATAAAAAGAAAAAATAAATAAATTGACAATAATAATATGTTAGCATATCGATTAATGAATAAACAAAAGTATACATAAATTATCACCAAAAAAAAAAAGAAAAGAAAAATAGATGAAGACACGAATAAATAATAAATAAATAGATCACCAAACAAATACAAAAATGAATAGAGTGATAAATAAATGAATAGATGACGAAAACAGGAACCGACAATCTCACCAAGTAATTGTAGTCTTGAAACTAATGTGAGGCTTGTGTGGTTCTTGGAAATCACAGTCAAGTCGGGAAAATCCGAAAACATTCGAACCAGACCTGGAAAAATGAAAAAAACATGAGATTTAACGATTAAATATACCTTTCTATTATCTCTTAACATTATAAAACTTGCTTTTTTAAAGGGTTAGATGGATGACAGCTTAAAATACTCGTTTACTATGTAATGACTTTCAATCCAATCAAATAATATTAACTCATCCAAAGTACCTAATTCTTCTTTATTGCATTTAAAGCTTGTGTCGTAACTTTCTCTACTTCAACAATATAATTTTGTAAAGGAAATATAAAGTTTTATGCAACTTTATATCTTTTGAATATTACCAAGTTATCCCATGCACACATTAAAAAAATTGTATTATAAAACTTATTTTTAAACATTTTAAAGTCCTTTAAAGTTATTAATGATTTAAATAGAATTGAGGAAAGGGATTAGATATGTTACTATATAAAGATAAGTTTTTGGGTAACAAAAAAAAAGAGTCTATAACAGAGTACTCACGTTCAGTTGATTTGGCGGGAAATGTAATATGTACAGTTGGTTTATTTTTTATTCTAGACACGCCTACAGCCACCGTCACGAAGATGATAAAGCTAAATGATAGGAAGGCAGCGAGGCGGAGGCGGGGCTTGGGCCATTTGATTGACAGTTCGGATGGAATTGATGATGGCGACGACGAGGACACAGTAATATTATCATCTTTTCGATCATGAAGGTCAAGGTCAAGGTCATCGTGGCTTAATGACGTAATATTATGTGGATGGATTTGGTTTGTGATCTCCATGGCAGAATCTCTCTGTAAGTACATGATCAAAATAAAAAAAAAACACATTCAAACAATGAATAATTGTCTATTTAACGTGGGGGGGGGGGGGGGGGGGGGGGAAGTGGCCGAGTGGTTAAGGCATTGCATTGTGGTCCGGAAGGTCCCGGGTTCGAGTTCCGCTTCAGGCGCTTTGTTTTTTATTTCCTTGAGCAAGATTATTCACTCCCAATTTGCTCACTTGGACAATATGGGTGATTCCTGTTAACATCAGACATCTTGTTTGATGAAATATCCATATTCCTTCAGGGAAGGCCTAGGCGACGATATCTTATGATGTCGTGGCGGAAGGGCATAATTTTTTTTATTATATAGAATTATTACGCCGTTTGTATAGAACCGGCGTCAACATATTTGTAGGTCTGATAACCGAATACGATCACGGGCTCATTTGATCATTGTTGCAATGGGGAATATACTTTTTGCGTTGGTTTGAGAGTATGTCAATGACAACAATAAGGCCATAACGAATACCCTTCAACAGTCGTAACGTCACTTCCCTCGTAATGACGCATGGTAACTTAGTAACTGGCTCTAAACTATCGGAACAATGGCGGACGCCCTTATGAAATATTTCTCCGACGAGCAAAAAAGCGTATCCAGAGGAGAAAAAAAAATCATTTTTAATCTGATTTTGTTTTGACGTTTACACATTCTGATCACAAGCCATATGAAAACTTCTAGCCAGCATGAAGAATAAAAAGTATAGATTTTCTTTGTTTAGAACCACGATGGCCGTCGTTGCTAGGCGACGTGATATCAGACTATGGAATTCAATCGTACTTACTTCTGCAACAGCTGTGTTGTTGTTGTTTTCTAGTGTGGAAAAGCTCACGTCGTCTTCTTTTTCACTCGCCAAAAAGGACGCGATGACGTCGTTATCCGTGACATATTTGACTGGTCTCTTCGTGTGGTCATCCTGTGAGTTATTCTGGATGACGAGAAAAAAAATAAAATATGACACATGAAAAGTCAATAACAATATGGCGGGGTGGAAAGAATTATAATAACATTTATATAGCGCATTTAAACTTGAGCTTTTATGTAGCGCAATATCCACTAACCGTACTCAAAGCGCTTTACAAGGGGTCCCTGACCAACAGCAGGACGTAACATGTAGAACGGAACATGACGCCTGTTAGGCGATATTACATTTTTTGTCCGAACAGAGACAACGCTGTTAACGGCCAGGTACTCATTTTACACCTGAGTACGGTGAGAGAATGTGAGTAAAGAGTCTTTTCCAAGGACTCAACTATGCGCCGAGCGAGGCTCG
>NC_088369.1:42101253-42108753 GCF_034508935.2 Berghia stephanieae
CATCATCATCATCATCATCATCATCATCATCATCATCATCATCATCATCAAAGAGGAGCGAGGATGGATGGTCTCTGTTGACGACCAGCAAAATATCATATGTCACCCAACGTCTCAAAACGGTATTATGTCGGGATGGACCAGATGCTAAAAAGTCAAATTATAGTTAAACTGGTCAAAAATATAAAACGTTGGCCTTTAGCACAGTAAAATATGATATTCCTTCTCCTCTACAAAGCAAATAAACTCAACTTAAGTCTGATATTAATGGCTACAAATTCCATTTTCAGCATCTTAATCATCCCGACTTAATACCTTTTTGAGACGAGGGGTCACATATTTAAACTAGACAAAAAAGAGATATGTCACTCTGTCACCAGAAGATCATTTACACAAAGTATGTATTCGGTCCTCAGGAAGAGTAGTTATACACTTCCTATGAGGTAGGAATCAGTTTTTATGACATCAAGACTAAAAGTCGTTCTTCATCTATGCCCCCCCCCCCCACTTCTCTATCTATCTATCTATCTATCTATCTATCTATCTATCTATCTATCTATCTATCTATCTATCTATCTATCTATCTATCTATCTATCTATCTATCAAGCAGCAGATTTAAACCCACAAGCATAAATTATACTGTGCAATGCTTTTCTTTTATCAATTCCCAGTCATCCGAGACATTAGAAATTAATTATTTCACGGTATGGGTCTTCGCATATATTTCGCAATCATGATCATATCACTGACGACACGCAGAAAACACAGGCTTGATATTATCGTGGACGGCGACACGCAAGAAATGCTATCAGAGATAAGATGAATCATTGAAGACACCGACTACGACAATGCATGATAGATAGGTGTAATGAAACGACACGGAGATAACGCAATTATTATGATGGTATCAATGACACGCATTCAGCGTGTGTCATTATCGAAGTCAAAGAAGCAGCTCACAGTCACAATGTCACAAAATTGATGACACGGAGAAAACATAATTATTATGATGGTATCAATGACACGCATTCAGCGTGTGTCATTATCGAAGTCAAAGAAGCAGCTCACAGTCACAATGTCACAATTGATGACACGGAGAAAACATAATTGGAAGTGGTTATTCAGTATCAGATACTGAATAGTGCTTTGCCACTATTCAGTATCCATAAGGAACTCTTTTTTATAGAGAGAGTGAAAAGTGCGACAATCTCGGTTGAATGGAAATAAACTACTGACCTACTTCCAGATTGAACACATGCACTGACAGCCCGATTCAAAAATATTTTGATCGTAATTTTTTTAAATTTCTGCTTTTATGCAATTAACATAGTTCAAAATATCAAAATAAGAGTGGCATTCAAATCCATTTTTAAATGTCTAAATAGACATGATTAAATGTCACTAAGGTTCAGTGACACCATGGCTTGGTGGATATAAGCTGTTTGAGTTTTAAGGTTCGAGAGTTCAAATCCCGGTAGGGGTAACTTTTTTTTTTTTCCCCATTATTTTTTTTAATTCCTTCTGTCTATTGATATTTTTTAAACTTTTGTTTTTATAATTTTATTTGCTTGTAATATACTTTAATGTTGATATTATACTATTGTACTTCTATTATTATTATTATTATTATTATTATTATTATTATTATTATTATTATTATTATTATTATTATTTCTACTTACTTACTATTATTATTATTGTTGTTGTAATCGTCATCATCACTATTATGATTATGATGATTATTTTTTTTTAGTCAAGTAGTTGGAGTAATTTAATCAGTTATCGATTTATTACGAATATCTTTTATGTGTTATCATCTCGTTGTTGTTTTTCATTATTGTGCTCTTCTATTGTTCATTTATTTTTTAAAATCTTGTTTTTTTTTTCTGTTTGTCTCATTTGTTGTTGTTGTTGTTGTTGTTTCTTGTTGTTGTTCTTGTTGTTTGTTTGTTTGTTTGTTTTGTCATCTAAGGCAAACCGGATTCATTATAAATATGTGGGCAGACTTTCTGCATTTTTTAATTGAGCGATGTACTTCCGTGAATTAATTGTCGTATTATATTAAAATTTACGTGATAATAATAATAATAATAATAATAATAATAATAATAATAATAATAATAATAATAATAATAATAATAATAATAATAATAATAATTTAAATAGATACTGAATATTAGACTACAATTGACATCTATTTACTGAATACACGTGGTATTGTTAGGGGTGTTTGTTTTTTTACGAAACCTGCCAAAACACGCCGATACCCGACAAAGTTATGGGAAGTAGGCAGCAGTGGGGAGTGAACCTGGGACTCAGGGAAGTGTACACTGTTGGGGGTGAACCTGGGCTGGGTTTCGTAAAAAAAAAGCAATTACTTTTTTACGAAACCCGACAATATCCGACAAAGTTATGGAAAGAAAGTAGGCAACAGTGGGGGAGTGAACCGGAGATTCAGGAAGTGTACACTATTGGGGAGTAAACCTAAGTCTATGGTTTTTTGGCGGGTTTTGGCGGATTTCGTAAAAAAGTAATTGCTTCATTCTCGTCTGGTACCCATCTCCCATAGTCCGGCTTCATTTCCCACTGGTATCCATCTTCCCTAGTCCCAGGTTCATTTCCACTGATATCCTCTTCTCACAGTCCCAGGTTCACTCCCAACCGGTGTGCACTTCCCAGAGTCCCGGTTCATTGCCCAATGGTGCCCACTTCCCATAACTTTTGAAAATTTCGGTAGGTTTCGAAATAAAAGTACATTCTGAGCTCACTGTCCACTGGAATCAGCCTCTCGCAGTCCCAGGTTCAATCCTCATCAGTGTCCAAATCCCAGATTCACTCCCCACTGCTGCCTGCTTCCCATAACTTTGTCGGGTTTTGGCGGGTTTCGTAAATAAGTAATTCCCCCTCCCCCTTGGTATTGCTTTTTTACAAAATCCAGAGTCCCAGGTTCACTCCCCACAAGTGTACACTTCCCTGAATCTCAGGATCACCCCCCCCCCCCCCCCACTGTTGCCTGCTTCAATAAGTTTGTCGGATATTGCCTTGTTTTGTCGGGTTTCGTAAAAAAGTAATTGCTTTTATATGAAACTCGCTGAAACCCGCCGAAAACCAGAGTCTTAGGTTCACTCCCTACTGGTGTACACTTCCTTGAATCTCAAGTTAACTCCCCACTGTTGTCTACTTCCCATAACTGTCGAATATTGCCGGGCTTCGTAAAAAAGTAATTGCTTTTATGTGAAACTCGCTGAAACCTGCCAAAAACCATAGTCTCAGGTTCACTCCCCACTGGTGTACACTTCCCTGAGTCTCAGGTTCACTCCCCACTGTTGTCTACTTCCCATAACTGTCGAATATTGCCGGGCTTCGTAAAAAAGTAATTGCTTTTATGTGAAACTCGCTGAAACCTGCCAAAAACCATAGTCTCAGGTTCACTCCCCACTGGTGTACACTTCCCTGAGTCTCAGGTTCACTCCCCACTGTTGCCTACTTCTCACAACTTTGTCGGATATTGCCGGATTTCGTAAAAAAAGTAATTGCTTTTATGTGAAACTCGCTGAAATCCACCAAAAACCATAGTCTCAGGTTCACTCCCCACTGGTGTACACTTCCCTGAGTCTCAGGTTCACTCCCCACTGTTGCCTACTTCTCACAACTTTGTCGGATATTGCCGGGTGTCATAATAAAGTAATTGCTTTTATGTGAAACTCGTTGAAACCCGCCGAAAACCAGAGTCTCAGGTTCACTCCCCACTGGTGTACACTTCCATGAATCTCAGGTTCACTCCCCACTGTTGTCTACTTCCCATAACTTTCTCAGATATTGCCAGGTTTCGTCGGGTTTCGTAAAAGAGTAATTGCTTTTATATGAAACTCGCTGAAACCCGCTGAAAATAGAGTCTCAGGTTCACTCCCCACTGGTGTACACTTCCCTTAGTCTCAGGTTCACTCCCCATTATTTGCCTACTTTCCATAACTTTGCCCCATTTTGTTGGGATTTGGCGCATTTTGTAAATAAAAAGTAATTGCTTTTTTTTACAAAACCCGCCGAAACCCAGTCCCAGGTTCACTCCTCACTGGTGTTTACTTCCACGAATCTCAGGTTCACTCCCCACTGTTGCCTACTACCCATAACTTTCTCGGATATTGCCAGGATTAGTCGGGTTTCGTAAAAAAGTAATTGCTTTTATATGAAACTAGCTGAAGCCCGCCGAAAACCGTAGTCTCAGGTTCACTCCCCACTGGTGTATACTTCACTGAGTCTCAGGTTCACTCCCCACGCTTTGCGCATATTGTCGGGTATCGTAAAAAAAGTAATCCCCCCCCCCCCACATTTTTTATTGCTTTTTTACAAAACCCAGAGTCCCAGGTTCACTCCCCACTGGTGTACACTTCCCTGAATCTCAGGTTCATCCCCTCCCCCCCCCCCTACACACACACACACACACACACACACACACACACACACACACGCTGCTGCCTACCTCCCATAACTTTGTCGGATATTGCCGGGTGTCGTCGCGTTTCGTAAAAAGTAATTGCTTTTTATTACGAAACCCGCCGAAACCCAGTCCCAGGTTCACTCCCCACTGGTGTACACTTTTCTGAGTCCCAGATTCACTCCCAAAGCTGTCCTCTTCCCATAACTTTGTCAGGTTTCGGAAAAAAAAAACACCGTACAAAAACCACTATTCAGTGTCAGATACTGAATAGTGCAAAACCACTATTCAGTATCAGATACTGAATAGTACAAAAGCACTATTCAGTATCAGATACTGAATAGTACAAAAGCACTATTCAGTATCAGATACTGAATAGTGCAAAACCACTATTCAGTATCAGATACTGAATAGTGCTAGCCAACATAATTATTATGATGGTATCATTGACACGCTTTCATTCTGTGTCATTATCGAAGTCAAAGAAGCAGCTCACAGTCACAATGTCACAATTGATGACACGGAGAAAACACAATCGTTACTCCGTTATACTTAAAGACACGAAGAAAACACTCATAGACTGGGGGTATCGTTGATGGTGAAATTTTAATTCAGAAAAGTGAGTGGAGCAAACACTTATGTTGATAAAAAGAGATGAAGTGAGTAGGAAAGTCACCGCCGCGAAATTTTTATAAATATTTATTCTCTATTGTCTTCTGGCACTCACTTCATCTCTTGTTGTTATCATTGACGACACGGAGAAAACACAATCGGTGACACGTCAAAATAATTATAACGCGTCAACAATTGAAGACACGAAGAAAACATTTAATTTATAGACAAGATATCACTCATTGAAGACGGACATCATTGATGACACGGAGAAAACACAATCGTTGACATGTTGTAATTGAAGACACGAAGTATAAAAATCATAGACACGATATCAATGAGGACACGCAGAAGACACGTATACTTTTTTTCCGACGGAGACAAAGCTTTAAACGGTCAGTTGCTCACTTTACACTTGAGTACATTGAGAGAATGTTAGTAAAGAATATTTCCCAAGGGCTCAATTATACGCAGCTGCTGAGAGCGGGACTCAAATCCAGGACATCCCAGTCCGAAGGCGAGTGCCATAATATCATACGACCACGCAGCCGCACATATTTTTGTCTTTTATTTACTGGGGATGGGTGTGTGTGTGGAAGAGTGGGGGGGGGGGGGGGGGGTATGAGGAAAGCGTCAAAGAAACGGATAAACAGACAATTTTGTCTCTTTCTCAAGACTCCATACATGTCAGACTCATTTGAACGAGAGTGGACGAAGAGAGAGATTAAGTCCCACCAGTACAAAAGGAAAGCTGCTTAATGTAGTGTATCTAACGCCAGAGATGGCTATAAAACCAACACTAGCTAAGCCATGCCTAAGCGATTATGAATGGCAAAACAAAATAAAGGGGGAGTGTAGAAGAGAATAAGAATGCGATTGTTTCTTGTTCAAATCCCCCGAACTGGTAAGAATAAGTAAATGGAGTTAGTATCAAAGCACTGCCGCACTCTAACCCCCCCCCCCCCCCCTCCCCACAACAACAAAAATAAAAAGATAAAACAAAAACAAAAGAACAAATAAAAATGTAATAGTAGTAGTAGTAGTAGTAGTAGTAGTAGTAGTAGTAGTAGTAGTAGTAGTAGTAGTAGTAGTAGTAGTAGTAGTAGTAGTAGCAGCAGCAGCAGTAGTAGTAGTATGTAGTATGTTAGTATGTAGTAAGTAGTAAGTAGCAGCAGCAGATAGTAGTAGTATAGTAGTAGTAGTAGTTAGTAGTAGTAGTAGTATAGACAGCAGCAGCAGTAGTAGTAGTAGTAGTAGTAGTAGTAGTAGTAGTAGTAGTTAGTAGTAGTAGTAGTAGCAGCAGCAGCAGCAGCAGTAGTAGTAGTAGTAGTAGTAGTAGTAGTAGTAGTAGAGTAGTAGTAGTAGTAGTAGTAGTAGCAGCAGCAGTAGTAGTAGTAGTAGTAGTAGTAGTAGTAGTAGTAGTAGTAGTAGTAGTAGTAGTGGTAGTAGTAGTAGTATAGTAGTAGCAGCAGCAGCAGCAGTAGTAGTAGTAGTAGTAGTAGTATAGTAGTAGTAGTATAGTAGTAGTAGTAGTAGTATAGTAGTAGTAGTAGTAGTAGTAGTAGTAGTAGTATAGTAGTAGTAGTAGTAGTAGCAGCAGTAGTAGTAAAATTACCCCAAAAAATAACAAACAAAAAACAAAACAAAACAAAACAAAACAAAAACAAACCAAGTTTTAAAAATTTTGGTCAGAAAACTCGTCCTTCAAATATCGATCGATTAGAATAAACCCCCATCTTGTCAAAAAAAAAAAAAACAACTCCAACCTGGGACTTCCGTGAAGACTTCATTGAAGTCCAAGGTTCGAGAGGTCTTGACAAGATGAGGGTCATTTCAATCAATCGATATTTGAAGGACGAGAATAATTAAAATAATGATAATCACAATAACTCATATATACATATGTGACCCATCGTCTCAAAACAGTATTATGTCGGAACGAACCACATGCTTAAAAGCCGAATTAAATGTTAAATTGGTCAAAACTATAAATTGTTGGCATTAGCACCCTAAAATATGGTATCCATTCTCCTCAATAAAACATACAAACTCAACACAAGTCTGATATTTCTGGATATAAATTCAATTTTCAACATCTTTACCAACCCGACTTAATAACGTTTTGAGGCGATGGGTCACATATAATATGTGACCGAGAATTTCAAAACCGTATTAATCGGAGTTAATTGATGAATAGATAACGCCGGATTAAACAGGATAAAGAAAATTGAGATCCAAAATACAAATTTGAAGTGCTTTCCGCCACATCGAACATACCTTTCTACCCAATCACTACTGGGTGAACAGGGGGTGGGGGTAAGGGAAAAAAGAAATCTCTACTTCACCCGAAATCGATCTTGGTCCCTTTAATGTGTGAAGCGAGTGCTTCATCAACTGAGCTATCGAGACCCCCCCCCCCCCCTCCAAAAAAAAAAAATAAATAAATAAATAA
>NC_088369.1:42113753-42116253 GCF_034508935.2 Berghia stephanieae
AACACACACACACACACACACACACCCACACGACACAACACAACAGACAAATCCGACCCCCAAATCTTGGCACATGAATCAAATAAATTAATTCCAGAAGCCACTACTTCATTCATTCATACAGTACTTGAGCCGCCATTCCATATATATAATATACTATTAGTACACGACTAATCTGTCGCCTGACACAATATAATATACCTAATTCCTGTTGCTTTTTTTTGTGGTTAATTATTGGGGTATGTAAACGACACACTTACAATACGAGAACACACGCTGCAGTCACAGACACAGACAGGACGGACAGACACACACTGTCTGTCTGTCACGACAAAATACGGTAAATTTATGCTTGGCGAGGAGGTGTGTTGATCTTGTTTGTTTATGAATGAATATTTGGGATGAAGAACAACATACGTATTTTTATGGGTGGTTAATAATTGACGTAAGATAAATTACATAAAGAAAAAAAAAGGGGGGAGTGGTGGTGGTGGTGGTGGTGGTGGGGGGGGGGGGTCACAGATGAAATAACGAACAAATGAATGAATGAATTAAGATATGAATAAACGAATAATGGATGAATGAACGAATTAATGTGTTAAAGGTCTAAAGAATGAATGTTGTAAAAAACTTATAGATTGATGATCAGAGGGATGAACGAATAAATGAATGAATGTGGATAACAATTGAAAGAGAGAATGAATGAATGAATGAATGAATGAATGAATGAATGAATGAATGAATGAATGAACGAATGAATCAATCTGGTAAAATAATTATGAATGAATGAATGGTGGAATGAAAGAGTGAAAAACTATGGAATGAAGGAATGGATGAATGATGGAGTGAATGAATGAATGAATGAATGTGATAAAGACCTAATGACGGAATGTGGTAAAACAACAAATGATGACTGAATTTGCTACAGAACTAATGAATGAACGTCGTATAGAACATATGACTAAATGTGGTAAAGAACAATGACTGAATGTGGTATAAAGAAATAATGGCTGAATGTGGTATAAAGAAATAATGACTGAATGTGGTATAAAGAAATAATGGCTGAATGTGGTATAAAGAAATAATGGCTGAATGTGGTATAAAGAAATAATGACTGAATGTGGTATTAAGAAATAATGGCTGAATGTGGTATAAAAATAATGACTGAATGAATAATAAAGAAATAATGACTGAATGTGGTATAAAGAAATAATGACTATATGCGGTAAAGAACTAAAGAACTGGATGTAGGTATGAATATCATTGTATGAGTGAATATTGTAACGCACTAATGAATGAATGAATTAATGAATAAATGAAAAAAAAATATGAATAAACGAAGGTTTGACTGAATGGATAAATGTATGCATGATCGAATGAATAAATGCATGAAGGAATGAAGGAATGAATTTGGTAGCAAAAAAATACTGGAATAAAAAACATAAAAAAAAGAAGAAAAAAAAACAAAACAAAAACGAAATGAATGTGTGAATGAGTGAATGAATGCATGCGGTGAAGAAATAATGAAAGAATACATTGAAAGCAAATGAACGAGTGGGTGGGGAATGGATATGAAGAGGGTGAAGCAAACATTTTAAAAAATACATCAAAGCATTTGCGGTTTTGGGAGTGGTTATCTATCTATAGTGCAACGAGTATCAGGTTATGAATTATGTACGATACGAATGAAGGAGCGAGGATCGCATTCATGAGGTGAGAGCACAATGGGGTCAATTTTATCGTGGCGACACATTATCATTATCACCAAACGTGTCGAGATGACTTTATTGATAGTATGGGCTTGGCTAAGAAGCTCACAACATTGCCATCCGGAAGTATAACGGACCAACACACAAAACTGTGTGTATCCATGAACGTTTGTAGTCTGGCTAATACAGTTCAGTGAGCATTACTCATGAATAAACGCGGATGGAAAAAAAAAAAAACAATAACAAAGACCCGAGTGACGTCAACTTCATTCTATCTATAGAGCGAGTAAATGATAGACAGACACCATTGACAATATTAACTCACTCAACCCTAACACCGACTATATCCGTAGTATACCCGGGTTGCTTTTACTCCATGCCTATTTATTACATTTTTCTGACAAATTATAGGCGTAGTATCAAAGCTAAAGTTTTTAATTTTTACATGTTAATGGTAGTTGAATAAAACAATCTATGTACATACTCATTTTTAATATATTTTGAAAAGTAGCAAAAATCTCTAGGATTGAGTGAGTTAATTTCGTTGAGTGACGCAATTCGTAATAATACCAACTCGCTATAACGTCAACTTTGTCCAGGTCCTAAAAGTGACGGTATAAACGAGGTCTTTGGAGTATACTATCACTTAGCGATTTACCTCTGCTTCTCTAATCAATCTTATCTAACACATTATTAATGATATCACACAACCCATTGTAATATTCTAAAACACTGTAACATTCTATCGTAGTTACATTATAGCCAGATGCAAAACAACTCTAATAACCCAT
>NC_088369.1:42121253-42126253 GCF_034508935.2 Berghia stephanieae
TGTGCTTGGTGAGGAATCTCAAAACATTGCCATCCGGAAGTATAACGGACCAACACACAAAACTATGTGTTACCTTTTACTTTTATAGTCTGGTTAATACAGTTTACTGAGAATTAATTACTCATAAACGTGGATGATAAAAAAAACAATAACAAATAACAAAGACCTGCGTGACGTCATCTTCGAAATATCTATAAACGACCAAGATTGCACATAGTGTTGTGTGTTGGCTCTTTATATTTCCGGATGGCAATGTTGTGAGTTTCTTAGCCAAGCGAACACTATCTATATCCTAGCAATGTGATATGGCTTTAAACGAACACAAAGCCGGTCCCAGATCATGTTATTTTCAGATATATCATAAAATTCTTTCATTAACTATTAATGGGTGCAAAATAATAAATGTGCAATAAAATGCACAGAATGGTACAACAACAACAAAACCAGTGCAGCATTCCGTACGTGTTTTGGCGTCGTTAACTACTCGGGTTATTACAATCCGCTGGTAAGAATAATACACCACAAAACTGGATACCTTTGAATGGTTATTGTATTCACGCCCGCCGCTTACAGGCAAGAATAGATAGTATTATGCGCTTGGCTAAGAAGCTCACAACATTGCCACCCGGAAGTATAACGGACCACACACAAAACTATGCGTAACCTTAAATGTTTATTAGTCTGGTTTATACAGTTTAGTGAGAATTACTCATAAACATGGATGGCAAAAAGCAATACCTGAAGTCACCTTCGTTATATCTAAACCTTTGAATGCTTATTGTATTCACATTTACTGGCAAGAATAGGTCCTGCCATGACACTCGAAGATAAAAAAAAACCCCAAAAAACCTTTGAAAAACATTTGAACCCCACCGAATTCAAGCAATATTTTTTTGGAAATGAATGGTATACTCTCAATTCTATGCGCTTAAACAAAATACTCAAACCATCCGCCAGCCGGATATAACGTACAAACACACAAATCTAAGTATGTGTAACCTTAAACGTTATAATATTATAGTTGCTTATAGTCGTCTGATTGATATAATTTGTGACCATAGTCTCAAAACGGTATTATGTCGGAACGAACCAGATGCTTAAAATCTGAATTAAATGTTAAACTGGTTAAAACCTTAAATTGTTGGCATCAGCATCCTAAAATATGGTATCCATTCTCCTCAATAAAACATACAAACTCAACACAAGTCTGATATTTCTGGCTAAAAATTCAATTTTCAACAACTTAACCAACCCGACTTAATACCGTTTTGAGGATCTAAGACATATGCTGATCGTGCATTTATTCATGCTGCTCCCGCTGTCTGGAATTCTTTACCATTCAGTGTTAGAAGCGGGGTTGTGGATTCCCAGTCATCTTTTAAAAATAAATTAAAATCTCATCTTATGAGAAGTTCACTAGATTAAATCAAACATCCTTTTAATAAGATATACATTTGTTGCATCAAAATTCTCAAGATATAATATTATAATCTCCCTTCATCCGCCATTATTGTTAAATGTCCTGATATGATTTGTATTCAATAATTAATGTTAACAGATATTTTTCGTCTCTGTATGCATATGCACGTTTTGGTGAATGTGTGTGTCTTTGTGAGTGTGTGTGTGTGTGTGCGTGCTTGTATACATGGATGTGTGTACAAAACATGTTTTTAAATGATGTTTTACATTTTTGTGTGCCTAGAGCTGTTTTGTCACAGGGATTGGGCGCTGTGTAAATAAACTTTATTATTTTAAACATCTGGTTCGTTCCGACATAATACCGTTTTGAGACGATGGGTCACATTTATTCGTCAAGGAACCCACATGCCAAGAGGAAATGGGGTCGTCCAAAACAGACTTGGAGGAGAAGCCTTCACCAAGATTTGAGCGTCTCCACTCTCGAATGGAACCCACATGCCAAGAGGAAGTGGGGTCGTCCAAAACAGACTTGGAGGAGAAGCCTTCATCAAGATTTGTCGGTCTCCACTCTCGAATGGAACCCACATGCCAAGAGGAAATGGGGTCGTCAAAAACAGACTTGGAGGAGAAGCCTTCACCAAGATTTGTGCGTCTCCACTCTCGAATGGAACCCAAAGGGCAAGAGGAAACGGGGTCGTCCAAAACAGACCTGGAGGAGAAGCCTTCACCAAGATTTGTCGGTCTCCACTCTCGAATGGAACCCAAAGGGCAAGAGGAAACGGGGTCGTCCAAAACAGACTTGGAGGAGAAGCCTTCACCAAGATTTGTGCGTCTCTCCAATCTTACCTGGAGTGAGGCAAAGGTCTGTGCCAAGGGCAGAAGAAGACGGAAGAGTGCTGTTTTGAGGCCCTATGCTCCGCCAAGTCAATAATTCCTCAAAATCAAGGATTTGTCAAATACGTCACTCTGGCAGGTGACGCCAGATAGAGCTGGAATGTGTGCCATGTGATTTATCATAATTAACCGTTTGCAAACGTGAATTATTTTCTTTCAAGTAACAATTTTATCCTGTTATTCATCAGCTGCTTATTATAATAACGGGAGAATCAATTAACCCGTTTTCTAACAAAAGGGCTTCGCGATAATTGTTACTTCCTACTTAAAAGGTAGCACGCAGTTACAGTTGTAATTATTATCCGTTTTTGTTACATTAATAAACAGAGACAAACATCTTAATTATACTTTATGGAACTAGATATCTACTTTTTGATTGTAATCAAAGCGTGCTTATTTACAGGTCTGATAACCCAAATTGTTATGGGCTTATTGTTACATAAAAGGAGAGTCCTGAGTTTGAGTCTCGCTTTGAGCGGCGCATAGTTGAGTCATCGGAAAAGACTCTTTACTCTCATTCTCTCACCAAACTTAGGTGTACAATGAATACCTGGTCGTTAACATCGTTGTCTTTGTCCGAAAAAAATAATATCACCTAACAAACGTCATGTCATGTCTCGTCCCACATGTTAAGTTATGATTTGAGCACGTTTAGTGGATATTGCGCTTTATAAGATATTATAAACTTTCCGCCAGACCGAACAGACCCAACTACCCAATCACTGCTGGCTAGTCAGAAGGGTCAGAAAAAAATCTAGACTTCATCCGAGGTCGCATAGAATGTGCTTGTTGCTTTCCTGTTTGAGTAAGAAATGTTTGTTTTTGTGTTGGGTGGGTGTGAAGTTTTGGGGGAAATTCTGAGAATGGCTGGTAAGGAGAGGGTTAAAGTAAAGAGACAGGACCGATCGCCGATCCTCTGTTGTTTGACGAGCTATAACTGAACATAAACCATAATAATATTACCAAATTACTTATTATCGGGGATAGGGGTGGTGTGTATATATGTGTTTGTGTGTGTGTGTGTGTGTGTGTGTGTGTTGGTGGGGGGGGGGGGCTTGTTGTCGTAGCCCCCACTCTAAAGGGAAGTTTATAGTTTGGATGTTTACCGAGAGATTTGGAAAGAAATCACCGGGAACCCATACAGTGCCTAATTAAAGTAAAGAGACAGGACCAGGACCGATCCCCGATCTTCTGTTGTTTGACGAGCTATAACAGAACATAAACCATAATATTACAAAATTACCTATTATCGGGGATTAGGGTGGTGAATGTATTTATGTGTATATATGTGTTTGAGCGTGTGTGTGTGTGTGTGTGTGTGTGTGTGTGTGTGTTGAGGGGGGGGGGGGTGCTATTTATTTTCTTTTTTCATTGTGAACACACAACTTATACTTTGTAATACTAGTAGATATATCGTTAAACAGAAAAGAAAAATTAAAAACAAAGCCAAGCAAATAACAAAACCGAAAAATACAACAAATTTTTTTTTTAAATTCAACAAAAACCTGTTAAAACAATAAATACGATCTACATTTGAGTCTGCGAAGTCTAAATTTAAGGATTTTTTTGGGTTTTTTTTTGGGGGGGGGGGGGTAATTTTGAAAGTTATTTTCTTTTCCTTGATACGAAGAAAGACTTGTATCCTTTTTTGGCGAAAAATATTACAGTTGCCGCCATGATCCTGTCACATTAACCAATAAGGCGAAGGGAAGTAACTCTTTGGAGGCGTTAACTGAAATATAAAATTTGCAGTTTTCTCCCTTAAATTGTAGATGAAATTATTATACATCCATTTTGGTTACTTACTAATATAGATAGAACGAAGATGACATCACTCTGGTCATTGTTATTGTTCTTTTGCCATCCGCGTTTATGAGTAATTCTCACTAAACCGTATTAACCAGACTATAACGCTCAAGGTTACACATAGTTTTGTGTGTTGGTCAGTTATACATCCGGATGGCAATAGTGTAAGCTTCTTAGCCAAGCGCATACTATCTATTCAACCAATGGGACCACTTGTTTCCATGAGCACTACTAACGACAACTCACTAGCGGTGCAAAAAAAAAAAAAAACCCCAAAAAACAACAAACAAATAATGACGTCAAAAGACCAGTCCTTTTGGGTCTCAGTGTCAGGCTATAGACAGTATGCGCTTGGCTAAGAAGCTCATAACATTGCCATCCGGAAGTATAACGGACCAACACACAAAACTGTGCGTAACCATGAACTTTTATGGTGTGGTTGATACAGTTTAGTGAGAAGTACTCACAAACGCGGATGGCAAAATACAATAACAAAGGCTTGAGTGACGTCATCTTCATTCTATCTATAACTTAACGATGGCCACGAACTAACACGGTTTGCTTGTTTGTAACAACCACAACAAAATGTAGCAGCGAACACTGTCATATTATTTTTGTGGTGGGGCTATATGGTCTTGTGTCTAATGACACTCGCTTTCGGATCGGAAGGTCCTGGGTTCGAGTCTCGCTCGGCGCATAGTTGAGTCCTTAGAAAAGAATCTTTACTCACGTTCTCTCACCGTAGGTACTCGGGTGTAAAATGAGTACCTAGCCGTTTCCAGCGTTGTCTCTGTCCGAAAAAAAAAATGTAATATCGCCCAAAAGGCGGCATGTCACGTCTTATATGTTACGTGTTGCTGTTGGCCAGGGAACCCTTGTAA
>NC_088369.1:42131253-42136253 GCF_034508935.2 Berghia stephanieae
GTAGTAGTAGTAGTAGTAGTAGTAGTAGTAGTAGCGTATGGCTACACCCCCAAATTCATTTCGTCAACACAGCTTCGGAAGTCTTCCTACGCCCTAAGGACGGTTTCGTAGCCACCTTCAAGTTTAGTTACTGGACAGTGGAAGACGACGTGATCGCTGGTCTCTGGAGCTGCCTGACATAAATTTACGACAGGTATCCCTGTTCCCAAGTTTCCATCTGCACATATTTGATGCAGTTCTGCCATGTCCTGTTAAGAGGCGATTTGAGGAAACCTAGTATTTCCTGGCGTTATAGAATGCAGGCATTCTTTCAGTGGGATATTTTATGATCTTTCCTCCTCTTGGCGTTTCCCTGTTTCACATTTCTCTTCAGTTATCTTCCACGCTGAAATCTGCCATTTTTGTAAACAAAAAAAAAACCCATTCTCGACAGGGAATCGCAATAGATAGAATGCGCTTGGCCAAGGAGTTCACAACATTGCCATCCGGAAGTATAACGGACCAACACACAAACTCTGTGTAACCATGAACTTTTATAGTCTGTTTAATACAGTTTAGTGAGAACAACTCACAAACGCGGATGGCAAAAACAATAACAAAGGCCTGAGTGACGTCATCTGCATACTATCTATATCAGACATCGGAGTAAATTAAAAATTATACACACAATTATTTTCTCTCACCACTGATGACTAGGGATCAAACCGCAAGCCTTTTGATTACTTGACAAAATCTCTGTATTCCTCTCATATCCATCTCTCCAACCACCTCCCTCCCTTCCTCCCCCCCCCCCCCATTCTCCCATTCTCTTACTCTGCGTCTCATGGGAGTTGAGATCAAGAACCAGGGGTGTCATTGTATAGACATGAAAGACGAGAGAATGAAGTTGATCATATTCTATGTCCTGGCGAATTTATTCGATATCCTCCCTTACCCTATCCCTCAATACAGCTTCCCCCCCCCCCCCCCCCCACCCTCCCTACTACCCCTCAATACACCTTACCCCCACCCATCCCCACTACCTCTCAATACACCTCCCCCCCCCCACCCCTCCCCACCACCCCTCAATACACCTCCCCCCCACCACCCCTCAATACACCTCTCCCCCCCCCCCCCCCCCCCCCACCCCGCTCCCATATTCTCTGTCATTAGCCATGTGAGTGACAAATAGGTTTTCTGGCGTATCTAAAGCAACGATGCAAATCTATATTGATTAAAATACAAATAAATAAAATAATATAATTTAAAAATAAATAAACATTTATTCACGCAATCAGGCTCAGCGGTAAGGTCTTTGCTTCGTACCCGAAAGGTACCGAGTTCGATCACCCACCGCTGCGCTGTGTAGCCTTGAGCAAGTCACCTCGCTCTAGCTCAAATTGCTGCGCTGCACTGCGGCTGACGCCTGTGTTCTTCCAGTCTTCCCCTGGAATAGACCCTAGAGACAAATATCCCCCTATGGGATGAATCAAGGGAATTTTATTATTTTTTTAAAATGATCAACTCTTCATTCTCAACTCTTTGAGCTTCACTTCTACTACAAAATCCTATAGATAGTATGCGCTTGGTTAAGACGCTCACAACATTGCCATCCGGAAGTATAACGGACCAACACACGAAACTGTGTGTAACCATGAACGTTTATAGTCAGGTTAATACAGTTCAGTGAGCATTACTCATAAACACGGATGGCAAAAAACATTAACAAAGACCCGAGGAACTATCTATAATATTATAGATCCAGATTTTATTTCATATTTCTGTCTGTTAGGCGATCTTTTTGTACTGGGCCCTTCACAATATTCGACAATGATTGTAGCCAGGTGTGCCCATTCACGCGTGGATCGATTGAGGTAATTTATGTGAAGTGTCTTACCAAAGGACACAACGTCAGTGTCCGATTTTGGCGTGTGCACTTAAAAAAAAAATGAGCGCAATTACCACTAAACATGCTCAAAGCGCTTTACAAGGGTCCCTGAACAGCAGCAACACGTAACACGTAGAACTATATTATGCGATTTTACAATTTATTTTCGACAGAGATTACGCTATTAACGGCCAGGAACTCATTTTACACCTGAGTACGGTGAGAGAATGTGAGTAAAGAGCCTTTTCCAAGGACTCAACTATGCACCAAGCCAGACTCGAACCCAGGACCTTCCGATCCGAAAGCGAATGTCATACCACAAGACCACGTAGCCGCACAAGTTGAAATATTTGTCTTTGTGTGTGTATGCGTGTGTGTATGTGTGAGTGTGTGTGTATATGAGCATGTTATGTGTGAAGTAGCGAGTGGTTGGGAAAATATACAATAGAAGGAACAAACCTGACGTCACTCGGCTCTTTGTTATTGTTTTTAGACAGCCATTTTAACGATTAATTAATTGTTCTCACTAAATTATATCAATCAGACTATAAACGTCCGAGGTTACACACAGTTTTGGTACGTGTTGGTAATTATATCCGGTAGGCGGACGTTGTGGGTATTTTATATAAACCCATAACATCAATAAATAGACGAGGTATGCAAATAGCGTGCAGACAATGTTACTATGACCTTGAGTCCATCAGTAATCTGCATCTTTGGACTTCTTTTTTTTTCTCTCTCTCTCCGTAAATATATATATATATATATATATATAATATATAATATATATATATATATATATATATAAATATATATATATATATATATATAATATATATATATATATATATATATAATATATATATATATATATAATCGTGTTTGATACAAATATGGTACGAAAAGTGCTCGACATGTAGTAATGGAGCGAATTATTATTTTTTAAAATATTTACCACAATGTTTGAGACAGTCTACATTAATGTTTCAGGCTTAATTTGCCATCGTCAGGACTGAGTTGTTTTGTTGACTGTTGTTGTTTCTTGAAGTGGTTCCGGTTTAAAGTTAATTAACAAGAATTTCCGCCGATGTGGACACGTTCCGTACATCTCACCTTTCGTGTTGAGTGTGGCTTCATGAGGGTGTTTGATTATAGTATATTTCTCTTCCAGGCATAAGCTACATTGTTTTGATGTTGGTGTGTATCCTGTTGCTTTAGATAAAATTTTCCATGAAATGTTGTGGTCTAGTTTGTTGTCTTTTAATTTCCAAATATGTTCGCTGAGTTTTGTGGTTGTTTTTTTGTTAGTGTTTCTAAATGTTGAGGTGTGGAGGTTGTATCTTGTTTTGAAATTATTTTCTGTCAGTCCTACATATTTTTCTTGCTTGTTTGTTTTAGTTTCTGTGACTGTGGCTTGGTAAATTAAACTTGATTCTAAGCATTGTTTGTTTAGCGGGCAATGTTCTGTATTTCTGCAGTTGCATTTTCTGGTGGGTGGGTTTTGCTCTTGTCGGTGGTTTATTAATATTTTTTTGTTGTGCCTTGAAATTATTTGTTCTATGTTGCGCATACACGAGTAGCAAACAAAAAAAAACAGTTGACGTCCTCGACATCACATTCGACATAAAATCCAATTCATTCCAACCGTTCAGAAAACCAAACAACACCATTAGCTACATTAATAAAAACAGCAACCACCCCCGTCCCGTCATTGAAAACATACCAAAAAACATAGCACTGAGGTGAGCAAACTTTCGGAAAACAGAGAGATATTCAACGTCGCAGCCACCCCCTACAAAGAAGCACTCACAAAAAGCGGATACAACACACCATTTGAATACACAGACGCCTCCCTCTCATGTAAACCCCAACACACAAGTGAAGAACGTAAAACAAGAAAACGACACATAACTTGGTTCAACCCACCTTTCGACAAAAACGTCAGCACAAACATAGGACAGCAGTTCCTGAAGTTAATTGATACACACTTTCCAAAAAACCACAAGCTACATAAAATGATCAACAGGAATATCATAAAAATAAGCTACTCGTGTATGCGCAACATAGAACAAATAATTTCAAGCCACAACAAAAAAATATTAATAAACCACCGACAAGAGCAAAACCCACCCACCAGAACATTTAGAAACACTAACAAAAAAACATCCACAAAACTCAGCGAACATATTTGGAAATTAAAAGACAACAAACTAGACCACAACATTTCATGGAAAATTTTATCTAAAGCAACAGGATACACACCAACATCAAAACAAAGTAGCTTATGCCTGGAAGAGAAATATACTATAATCAAACACCCTCATGAAGCCACACTCAACACGAAAAGTGAGATGTACGGAACGTGTCCACATCGGCGGAAGTTCTTGTTAATTAACTTTAAACCGGAACCACTTCAAGAAACAACAACAGTCAACAAACAACTCAGTCCTGACGATGGCAAATTAAGCCTGAAACATTAATGTAGACTGTCTCAAACATTGTGGTAAATATTTTAAAAAATAATATATTATATATATATATATATATATATATATATATATATATATATATATATATATATTCACCCTGGTTTTTTTACTGAATTTGTGACTGATGAATCAATCGAGAACAAAAGTAAGAAACCTCAGAATAACTAAATAGCAATTCTATGAAAAAAAAAGTGACAGATTGAACACATTTTTAAAAAAAAAGGAAAAAAAAAAAAAAAAAAATAAAAAAAAAAGAAATATCAAAAATTAAACCCCCCACAAAAAAAGGCAAAGATAACAAGTAAGGGCTCAACCTGAATTGCCGAATGGAAAACACATTTTGCAAACCGAGTAAAATTTTAATAAGGAAAGTTTAAAGCAAATAAGCAAACTAAAATGATGAAAAAAAAAAAACACAAAGAAAGAGAAAAAAAATAATAGAAAAACAACCCCCCCCCCCCCAAAAGAAAAAGAAAAAAATAGAGAAAAATGAAAATAATCAAAATCGTTAACAGAAAACTTTTTTAAAAAGGCAAATAAAAAGAGACCATTTTTATTTTGGGTAAAAGTACACAATTAAACGTTAAAAATACAAATTAATCAGTCTATTTTCATTTTCGTGGTGCTTCACAATTTTGGCTGGG
>NC_088369.1:42143753-42146253 GCF_034508935.2 Berghia stephanieae
TTTTTAATCCATAAGAGTTTGTTCCGTTTGTGAAGATCGCATCAATTATGTAGATATGGTAAGACATCCCACTAGAGTTTGTGGGTTGTTGATGTATTGGTGTTGGTGTTGGTGCTGGTGGTGGTTGTGTTGGTAGTTATGGCGGTTGTAGTTGTAGTTGTGGTGATGCTGGTGGTAGTTATGTTGGTAGTTATGGTGGTTGTAGTTGTAGTTGTGGTTGTGGTGGTGGTAGTTGTGTTGGTAGTTGTGTTGGTAGTTATGGTGGTTGTAGTTGTAGTTGTGGTGGTTGTGTTGTTAGTTATGGTGGTTGTAGTTGTAGTTGTGGTGGTGCTGGTGGTAGTTGTGTTGGTAGTTATGGTGGTTGTGGTTGTAGTTGTGGTTGTGGTGGTGCTGGTGGTAGTTGTGTTGGTAGTTATGGTGGTTGTGGTTGTAGTTGTGGTTGTGCTGGTAGTAGTTGTGCTGGTAGTTATGGTGGTTGAAGTTGTAGTTGTGACTATGCTGGTGACGTTGTTAGAGTTGTAGAGTTTGTGGTCATGTTGAAACGTGTGATTGTAGTGTTGGTTGTGTTGTTGGTTGCTGTGTGGCTATAGTTGTTGTTGTTGTTGTGGTTGTGCTGGTAGTAGTTGTGCTGGTAGTTATGGTGGTTGAAGTTGTAGTTGTGACTATGCTGGTGACGTTGTTAGAGTTGTAGAGTTTGTGGTCATGTTGAAACGTGTGATTGTAGTGTTGGTTGTGTTGTTGGTTGCTGTGTGGCTATAGTTGTTGTTGTTGTGATGATGATGATGGCTTTTGAGGTTGAATTCGTGCTGGTGATGACGGTTGCTACGGTAGTGGCGGTGGTTGTTTTGGTGGTGGTGGGAGTTGCTATGTACGGGGTGATAATTTGTAGTGATGATGATTGTTGTGGTGGTGATGGTAGTTTTTGTGGTAGGTGTAGCAGTTTAAGTAGATGTGAGTGTTATTGTGATGGTGCTGGTAGAAAAAATAAAAATAAAATAATTTTATTTACAAATCGTTTGAAGTAAAAAAAGAAAAAACAAGGGGGGAGGGGGTGTAATAAAAGACCACCCCCACCCAAAAAAAAAAACACAAAACAGAAAAAAAAAACAAAACAAAAACAAAACAAAATAATTTAACTCCACCCCCTCTCTAGCAACCCCCCCCCCCCCCCCCCTTCAAGACAAAACAATACATCTTAACAAACCCACCGTCCTAAGGGACACAAAGAGAACAAAGGGAACACCATCTTGTTTTAATTGACCCAGTTCCCTTTAAATTATAATAATTTATTCTATCATTTATATGCAGACCTATGACAATATTATGTAGTTACGGCGATGCGACTGGAGCCTCATTAAAACACGAATCGCATCGTACAACGGTTACTATACTGCTATCTTTGTGAATGAAAAAGGGAAGATGGAATAATTTGTGTCCAGTAGTCTCTAAATGGTATTATTTCGGGATGTACAACTAGTATTCAAAATATTGAATTTTAAGCTTAATATGAAGGTTTTTCAAAAACAAAACAAAACAAAACAAAACAAAACAAAACAAAAAACAAAAACAAAAACAAAACAAACAAAAACAAAACTAAACAAAATAATCCCCCCCCCCCTTACTTCCAAAAAACCCCCCCCCTAAAAACATAACCCCCCCAAAACCCCCCAACCCCCCCCCCCACCGCAAAAAAAAACCCCCTAAAAAAACAAACAAAAACAAACCCAAGAACAACACAAAACCAAAAACAAAATACAGAAAAAGTCACTTTAATTTGAGGCGCTGCTACACGCCTGGGCTATTCCAGTCTATTCCATTGGAATAGATCCCAAAGACGTATTTCCAATTATTGATGGTGTGCGTTTAGGTAATATACTCACAACAACCACCAGCCAAATCAAACATACGAACTTACAAAAAAAACAAAACCATAATGTATCTATAAAAATTAGGATTTGATCGTTAAAATAACTAGAAATGAGACATCTTAATGTTGGTTATTTCAACTGAAAATAGACGCGTATTCCTTTTTTCTTTTAAATAACCTTGATCGTTAAAAGTCGACCGATTGATACAATTTAGTGAGAACTACTTACAAAAATGGCTGGCTTAAAACAATAACAAAGAGCTGAAAATGACGTCAATTTCGTTCCATCTACATCCAGTGTTGTATTGGAATGGGTCCACGGGGACAATTACCTCGCGTCAATAGATATTGCTTTATATTATAATAATATAGACGCGTAGACATAATAAAATATATAACTGGAATAATGAATAATAATATAAATATATTTATTCCCAATGATTATGTATTTATTCAAACCAGGAAACACAATACATAATGACATATTTATTGTGACCCAGCGTCTCGATCCGGTTTTGACGTACGGCTCGGAATCATGGAGGACGATCAAAACAGTTATAGATAGTTCAGGGATGCCAGATGGCTAGAGTTTCTCGTGGCCAATTTCGACTTCAAAATTGGCCATATAAAACC
>NC_088369.1:42158753-42163753 GCF_034508935.2 Berghia stephanieae
TAAATATACACACACAAGTTCGGACTAAAGGCCAGAGGTATGGCCTATCTCAATTTATCAAATTAATATATAAGGTGTTGCTATTAGTTCATGGTTGTATATTTTTACATTTTTGTGCATTTGCATATTGTCGCCATAGATGTTCAACTATGTGTTTATAAATTTTAATGCATGCCACATCTGTAAACGGATGAATAAAGTATATCTTTTCTTATCTTATCTTAGTTATCTATTTATTTATTAATTCATTCATGTAATGGTCTGCCAAACTGGGGTGCTACGAAAGGTTGTTGAGCTACTTTTGACGATTTTATTTCATGCAATTTACATGACACAAAAAAGATTTTTTAGTGTCATAATTTTGTCAGTCGGAAATAGGAGAGAAAAACGATGTCTTCTAGGTTCAGGTTGATTTTGGTAAGTTTTGGTATGGGTTGATCTTTGCTGACCCGATGACGTCTTCGCCAAACAAGCAGCTTCGAATTGCGTCGTGGAACGTTCGCACCATGTATGCAGAAGATAAAGGGAAGGCACACGAGGAACATGGAGAAGAATTAAAGAAGCTGATATACAGAGAAGTGATAAGACATGGAACGAGATAAAAAATAAATTAGCAGAGGATAGAGAAGGATGGAAACTGTTTGTCTGTGGCCTATACCCTGACCCAGGGTGAAAAAGGCAATGATGATGATGATGATGATGATGATGATGATGATGATGATGATGATGATGATGATGATGGTGAATGTGGGTTGATGGTGATTAATGGGAATAAATGTATGACTTTTCCTAAGAAGATGGCAACCGCCTCTTATGGTTTTCACACTACCATGTTATGACGATCGAACCAATCAGCAAAGTCCGGTCCGCATTCGTGCACCGTCGAAAACCCGCCCGGTAGCATCGTCACAACACAACGTTCGACAAGATTTTTCGGATTCTTTCCCACATCGGGTACATGTAGGACTGGTGGAAAGTCCCCACTGATGAAGCGCACTTGCTGTGAGGCAGCTCCTCGACCGAGACCGATTCGCAGCCACCCAGTGTCTCCTCTTACTGGTATCGAAGCCCGAAAACCAAATGCAAATAATATCTATAACCGTTTTAGAAAAATAAGTCTTTGAAATCAGGAAAATACTTTATTGCCACCCTGTATTACACAGAAAACAGGAGCATAAAATAATTAATTGTGATCAATCTTAATTGATAAGTAAATGATTAATCACCAAAATGTATTAATTAACTAATGCTACGAGTAATTACATGCCAAACAAAACACCTCACTAGAGCTGAAGTCAACTACAATCGGTGGCAAAGATTTACAGGATCTATTTATTAACTCACTCAACCCTAACACCGACTATAGCCGTAGTTTACCCGGGGTTACTTTTACCCCATGCCTATTTATTACATTTTTTAAAGACAAATTATATGCGTAGTACTAAAGCTAATGTTTTATAGTTATTTATTTATTTATTTTTTTTTTTTTGCATATTGATGATAGTTGAATAAAACTATCTATGTACATGCTCATTTTTAATACATTTTTTCCAATTTTGAAAAGTAGCAAACATCTATAGGATTGAGTGAGTTAATGTGGCTACTATTCATTAATTCAATTATCTCCCTTTCAACACCTGTTATCATCGAAAACCAGATACAAAGTTGTAAACAAGTCTCATATTGATGCTGGGCGTTTTCGTAAAATACCCACAACATCTGCACGCTAGATTAATCGTTCCAGCACACAAATCTCCGTAACCCTTAAACGTATGTAGTCTGATTGGAATATTTTAGAAAGAACGGATCACTCAATACGCTTCAACAGTCGTAACGTCACTTCCCTCTTAATGACTCATGGTAACTTAATAACTGGCTCTAAACTATCGGAACGATGGCGGACGCCCTTATGAAATATTTCTCCGACGAGCATAAAAGTGTATCCAGAGGACAAAAATTATTTTTTTAAAAATCTGATCATGTTTTGATTTTTACATATTCTGATCACATGACGTGTGAAAATTTCTAGACAGCATGAAGAATAAAAAGTACAGATTTTCTACCTCTAGGACTGGCAGTTTGACGTCATTTTTGGTCAGTATCAGGCCATAACTTTACGAAGGCCACGGTATCAGCGTGGCCTTCGTAAAGTTATGGCCTGATACTTACCAAAAAATGACGTCAGAATGCCAGTCCTTTTGGATTTCAGTATCAGGCTATAACATAACGATGGCTACGAAGTCATACAGTTTAGTGAGAAGTATTCATAAACGTGATGCCTAAAAACAATAACAAAGACCCGAGTGACGTAACTTTGTTCTATCTATAGAAACCGGGATAAACTCCGGCTCCATAGGGCCTCATTGCTCCGGCGGACTACTTTTCAATAACTGTGACATTTATGATTCAACGCGACGACAACTACCGTAATGTGCCACAGGAAGCACACACACACACACACACACACACACACACATACATCATCATCATCATCATCATCATCATCACACACTGTACAGACGTTCATGATTGAATAAATCTCACAATAATCGCCAAAGGATATTTCCCCGCACGTACAGCTGCCATCAGCTATCCCATAATTTTGATTCAGCTAACAAAAATCACAGCTTGATCGGCAGGAAAGCTTGAGAGAGAAATTTCATTCAGTATTTATTTGATTAAGCTTAACAGTCGCTTCAAAACATCGATATTATATCGATATGATCTGCAATATTGAATTGTGCCTATATCAAAATTTTTGATACAAAATATCCTTTCAACGATTTTTATAAGTAAATCGAAAACTACAACCGCTAAGTAAATATCGAAATCAAAATGATATAGGCCTAGAGTTCTTATTTTTATTCTCTGGGGAGAATCGTTTAACATTTCGCGTTGACTTATAATCGGCATATCGATATTGGATATCGTAGTTAACCTTAGAGGTAACAGCTTCATGTCAGTGTTTGTGGGATTAATTATTAGATTTAATAAAGGAAAAGTTTTAATAAAAGTAACAACAAGAAGAAAAAATACTGCTATAAGTTATCGATTTTAAAAGAAAATGATATTTTTTTCCAAAATTTCATAGAAATAATATCGGAACAATATGAATCGATATTTTTTTAAAAATCGTATCTATCGATATTTTAAAATTGCCATAATATCGTCTGAAATTCTATATAAAATAAATTGTAAACCAAACAAGCTCTTTAAATTTCGGAGTCTTGGGCGATATAAATGAATGAATGAATGAATAAGCAATCAAGCTCCCTTCTAGTTATTCTATGTTTAAATCTCAAAACGATTGAAAAAGGAAGTTGCATGGCACGTATGGCTGTGTCGTTTTCAATTTGGATTTTCCATTATTTATAGATAGTATGCGCTTGGCTAAGAAGCTCACAACACTGCCATCCGGAAGTATAGATGGAATGAAGTTGACGTCACTCTGGTCTTTATTATTGCTTTTTGCCATCTACGTTTATGAGTAATACTCACTAAACAGTATTAACCAGACTATAAAAGTTCATGGTTATACATATTTTTGTGTGTTGGTCCTTTTTACTTACAGATGGCAATGTTATGAACTTATTAGCCAAGCCCATACTATCTATAACGGACGAACACACAAAAATATGTGTAACCTTGAACGTTTATAGTCAGGTTAATACAATTTAGTGATAATTATTCATAAACACGGATGGCAAAAAAAAACAAAACAAAACAAAACAAAGCAATAACAAAGACCTGAGTGACGTTTTTTCGTTCTATCTATAGATAGTATGCGCTTGGCTAAGAAGCTCATAACATTGTCATCCGGAAGTATAACGGACCAACACACAAAACTGTGTGTATCCATGAACGTTTATAGTCTGGTTAATACAGTTCAGTGAGCATTACTCATAAACGCGGATGGCAAAAAACAATAACAACGACCTAAATGACGTCATCTTCGAACTATCTTTAGCAGGGGAGGGGGGGGGGTGGCTGAGTGGTTACAGCATTGCACTGTGATCAGGAAGGTCATCGGTTCGAGTGCCGCTTCAGACATTTTCAGGTTTTTCCATCTATTTCGAAATCACAACAGTGTGAAAACATTCTCATTGTGTAATAATACTAATAATAATAATAATAATAATAATAATAATAATAATAATAATAATAATAATAATAATAATAATAATAAGGATAATAATGATAATGATAATAATCATAATCATAATAATAATAATAATAATAATAATTATAATAATAATAATAATAATAAATAATAATAATAATAATAATAATAATAATAATAATAATAATAAATAATAATAATAATAAAGATAATAATGATAATAATAATAATAATAATAATAATAGTAATAAATAATAATAATAATAATAATAAATAATAATAATAATAATAATAATAATAAATAATAATAATAATAATAATATTAATAATTATAATAATAACAAAAATAACAACAACAACAACAACAATGATAATAATGTTAATAATAATAATAATAATAATAATTAATAATAATAATAATAATAATATTAATAATAATAATAATAATAATAATAATAATAATAATAATAATAATAATAATAATAATAATAATAATAATAACAAAAATAATAACAACAACAACAATAATAATAAAAATAATAATAATAATAATAAATAATAATAATAATTTTAATAATAATAATAATAATAATAATAATAATAATAATATAATAATAATAATATAATAATAATAATAATTATAATAATAAATAATAATAATAATGTTAATAATAATAATAATAATAATAATAATAATAATAATAATAATAATAATAATAATAATAATAATAATAATAATAATAATAATAATAATGTTAATAATAATAATAATAATAATAATAATAATAATAATAATAAATAATAATAATAATAATAATAATGTTAATAATAATAATAATAATAATGTTAATAATAATAATAATAATAATAATAATAATAA
>NC_088369.1:42179431-42181931 GCF_034508935.2 Berghia stephanieae
GAAGAAGAAGAGAAGAAGAAGAAGAAGAAGAGAGAAGAAGAAGAAGAAGAAGAAGAAGAAGAAGAAGAAGAAGAAAAGAAGAAGAAGAAGAAGAAGAGAAGAAGAAGAAGAAGAAGAAGAAGAAGAAGAAGAAGAAGAAAGAAGAAGAAGAAGAAGAAGAAGAAGAAGAAGAAGAAGAAAGAAGAAGAAGAAGAAGAAGAAGAAGAAGAGAAGAAAGAAGAAGAAGAAGAAGAAGAAGAAGAAGAGAAGAAGAAGAAGAAGAAGAAGAAGAAGAAGAAGAGAAGAAGAAGAAGAAGAAGAAAGAAGAAGAAGAGAAGAAGAAGAAGAAGAAGAAGAAGAAGAAGAAGAAGAAGGAAGAGAAGAAGAAGAAGAAGAAGAAGAAGAAGAAGAGAAGAAGAAGAAGAAGAAGAAGAAGAAGAGAAGAAGAAGAAGAAGTGAGTGCAGAAGTATAGTAGAGAGTAGTAGTAAGTAGAGTAAGTAGTAGGAGTAATAGTAGTAGTAAGACGAAGAGATAAAGAGAGGAGTATGATGGAGAGAATGTTTTGAAGAGATGAAAAAGAAGCTGAGTTTTTGTGACGATGTTTGTATCTATAGAGTTTGTTCGTTTGTGAAGATGATAATTATGTAGTATGGTAGACATCCATAGAGTTGTGGGTGTTGATGGTGGTTGGTTTGGTGTGGTGGTGAGAGTTGTAGTTTATGGCGGTTTGTAATGTAGTATGTGGTTGTTGTGTGTGAGTGTAGTTGTAGTTGGTAGTTATGGTGGTTGTAGTTGTTGTAGTTTGTATGGTGCTGGTGGTAGTTGTGTTGGTAGTTATGGGGTTGTAGTTGTAGTTGGTATGGTGCTGGTGGTAGTTGTGTTGGTAGTTATGGTGGTTGTAGTTGTAGTTGTATTGGTGTGCTGGTGGTAGTTGTGTTGGTAGTTATGGCGGTTGTAGTTGTAGTTGTATGGTTTGCTGGTGGTAGTTGTGTTGGTAGTTATGGTGGTTGTAGTTGTAGTTGTGGTTTGGTGTGTGGTAGTTGTGTTGGTAGTTATGGGGTTGTAGTTGTAGTTGTAATGGTGCTGGTGGTAGTTGTGTTGGTAGTTATGGTGGTTGTAGTTGTAGTTGTGGTGCTGGTGGTAGTTGTGTTGGTAGTTATGGTGGTTGTAGTTGTAGTTGTAATGGTGCTGGTGGTAGTTGTGTTGGTAGTTATGGTGGTTGTGTTGTAGTGTATGTGTTGTTGTAGTGGTTGGTTGTGTGTTGGTGCTGGTGGTAGTTGTGTTGGTAGTTATGGTGTTGTAGTTGTAGTTGTATGGTGGTTGGTGTAGTTGTGTGAGATGGCGTGTAGTTGTGTTGGGTTGTAGTGTGGTTGTGGTGTTATGGTGGTAGTTGTAGTTGCGACTGCGCAGGTGACGTTGTTCGAGTTGTAGAGTTTGTGGTCATGTTGGAATTTGTGGTTGTAGTGTTGGTTGTGTTGTTGGTTGCTGTGTGGCTATGATGGCGGTGGTTGTTGTTGTGGTGGTGGTGGTAGTTGTGACGAAGTTAATGACGTCAGTAGTTGTGGTGGTTGTAGTTGTGATGGTACTACGAGTAGTTAATGGGAGTTGCTATGTACGTGGTGGTAATTTGTAGCGATGATCTTTGTGGTGGGGATGGTGGTTTTTGTGGTAGGGTTTAAGTAGATTTGAGTGTTATTGTGGTAATGCTGGTAAAAAAAATAGAAATAAAATAATCGTTTGAAGTAAAAAAAAAAAAAAGCAAGGAGGAAAGGCGGGGGGGGGGGGGGGGGGGGGGGTGGGGAGGAGGAGGTTAATAAAAGACAAAAAAACAAAAAAACAAAAGCAAAAAAACAACCCAGTAAAACAAAAAACAAAACAAAAAAAATTAACTCCACCCCTCTCTTGCACCCCTCCCCCTAAAAAAAAAAACAAAGCAACACGTCCAAACAAACCCACCGTCCTATGGGAGACAAAGAGAACAAAGGGAACCATCTTTTTTAATTGACCCAGTTCCCTTCAAATTATAATAATTTATTCTATCATTTATATGCAGACCTATGACAATATTATGTAGTTACGGCGATGCGACTGGAGCCTCATTAAAACACGAATCGGATCGAACGGTTACTATACTACTATCTTTGTGAATGAAAAACGTAAGATGGAATATGTTACCAGTAGTCTCTAAATGGTATTATTTCGGGATGTACGACCAGCATTTAAAATTGAATTTTAAGCTTAATATGAAAGTTTTTCCAAAGAAAAAAAAACCCTCTTCATTATGAGTGAATGTTATTTCTTAACCTATGTAATTACCCCCTTTCCCCAATAAAATAAATAAAAACAACAACAAACAAGACAACCATAGATAGTTCGAAGATGACGTCACTCAGGTCTTTGTTATTGTTTTTTTTTTGCCATCCGCGTTTATGAGTAACGCTCACTGAACTGTATTAACCCGACTATAAACGTTCATGGATACACACAGTTTTGTGTGTTGGTCCGGTATACTTCCGGATG
>NC_088369.1:42189431-42204431 GCF_034508935.2 Berghia stephanieae
CACTGTAGATTGGACGTGTTCTGTTGGTCTCGTCTGACCCCGGGCTGTGAATTTTGTGTGCTTCGTTTTTTATTGGAGTCTAGTCTAGTTATCTCGTCTGTTTACGTTATTTACTTATCCGGTGTTCGATATAAACAAGCAACCAAAACGGTTTATGTTATGAAGCTGAGCAGATAATCGATTACTCAAACAGTAATCGACTGGTCTGTGTATTCAAATCATTCTGCCAAGAATTTTCGACAAGGACAAAACGATGCATATCGATAATTTGATTACTGACAAAATTTTTGACCCGTCTTCCTAACGAAAGAGTGAAAATGGAGAGGGTTCGTATGGGAACAAAACAGACAATGGACGTGTCGGGTACAAACCCTTTGTCAGCACAACAATACACAAATTAGCGTGGAAAACAAATAAAATAAAATGCAAAATAACTTGTGGCGTCTAACCCAAGTACAGAGTACTTGTTCCCATACGAAGCCTCTACATTTTCACTCTTTCGTTAGTTTTTTTACGATCACTGGCTTCAGGCAGCCCCTACCGTTTTCTATTGGCCCGTCTTCCAAAATGGTATGGCATGTAAAGTTGAACTAAAAGATATAAAAACGAGATTTAATACCAAAATTATGAAATTTTAGTTTAAAGATGGAGGTCTACCTCATTGCAATGATATGTAAATGTCATTTCTAAAAATTAGAAAAAGATTTTTTTAAATGGCGCTGATATGACCTTAATGTGTTGCAAGTGCCGTAAAACCCTTAAAAACAAAAACTAAAACAAAAACAAAAAGATGCGGCTCTAGCTAACTATAACTGAACCACCACCATCCTCCCTCCTCTCTCTCCTCTCTCTCTCTCTCTCTCTCTCTCTCTCTCTCTCTCTCTCTCTCTCTCTCCCCCCCCCCCCCCCCTCCACTCCTTTCTCAACTTGACCTAAAAATATTAACTTTAAGTCAATCTACTTGGAATAAATAATACACTGGCGAGGATGAGCGAAATATGAATCACATCTGAAGTGATGGGTTGTCTAACGAAATGATCACGTGATGAATGCGATCCTATTAGTGATGACAAATGGGTGATGGATAGTTCAATAAAACTGTCTACTAATCTAATGACTTTTGATGGTATGGTTTGTATTTGGATTCAATTAGTCTGATGTCACGTCGTCCGCCCAGCAACCAGCAGCTTGGTTCTAAACAAACAAACAAAAATATCGGTATTTTTTATTCTTCGTGCTGGCTAGAACTTTTTCACATGTCATGTGATCAGAATGTATAAAAGTCAAAACATATGTTTCTAACGTTTTACTCCTCTAAATACACTTTAATGCTCGTCGGAGAAGTATTTCATAGAAGGGCGTCCGCCATTGTTCCGATAGTTTAGAAGCAATTACCAAGTTACTATGCCTCCTTACAAGGGAAGTGACGTCACGACTGTTGAAGCCTATTAGAAGGTTATTTTTCGTGCCATACGTGACGGAAAGTCAATGATTAAAAATCTTGTTTACAACTGTAACTGGGAAACCATCCATTCAGCCATTATTATATCCCATTCATTTGAAGGCCTGTGTGTCCTATCTAGCTATCTGTCTATAGAGCAACCTAACTATCTACCCATTATTACATCTATCTATCTATCTATCTATCTATCTATCTATCTATCTATCTATCTATCTATCTATCTATCTATCTATCTATCTATCTATCTATATGTCTATCTATATATCTACCTCAGTAGAATGTTGTTAATAATGATGATGATGATGATGATGATGATGATGATGATGATGATGATGATGATGATGATGATGATGATGACGACCACGACGACGACGATGATGATGATGATGATGATGATGATGATGATGATGATGATGATGATGATGATGATGATATTATTATTATTATTATTATTATTATTATTATTATTATTATTATTAATATTATTATTATTACTGTTATATTTTTTTTGCACGACAAGTAGAGGGTAAATAATGAATTGTTACCATTGTAATTAATAACAACGAGGCCATTTTGATTGGGTGAGGCGTATGCCTATTTTGAAACAATGTGATTGTATATATAATACGATTAGGTGGGGTAACGAACGAATGACAAATAACTGTTATGATGGTTGGCAAATGACGACTTAATTTGTAGAGGAATGTAGGAGTGAATTAATGAATGAGTTAATTGATGAATATATGAATGAATGGGTGGATAGATGAATAGCCATAGCGACATGAAATAGCCGACGTATCAATCCAGTGTTCTTTGCGTGTGAGGCGAGTGCTCTACCAACTGAGCTATCGGGACCCCCAGTTTCCTAGGCTTTTCATAAATTAATATAGATAATCCATCTAAAAAACGGCTGGTGTTAACAGGAAACCCTTTGGTTGTTGAGGATCTTGCCCAAGGAATAAATTTAAATTTGAAAGTGTCTGAAGCGGGGTTTGCTCGAACTTGGGACCTTACGGTTCGCAGCGCGATGCCTTAACCACTCGGCCACCTCAAGGATTGATTGAAAGAATGAAAGGATGAATGAATTAATGAGAAAAGAAAGGGTGGAGATGAATTGAGTAAAATGTATAATTGATAGATGGATGGGTGGATGGATGGATAAGTGGATGGATGGATGGATGGATGGATGGATGTATGAATGTATGGGTGGATGGATGGATGGATGGATGAGTGAATGAGTGGATGAGTGGATGGGTGGATGGATGGATGGATGGATGATGGATGAGTGGATGAGTGGATGGGTGGATGGATGGATGTATGGATGGATGGGTTGATACATGACTGGATGGATGGATGAGTGGATGGATGGATGGGTGGATGGATGGATGGGTGGATGGATGGATGAATGGATGGGTGGATGGATGGATGTATGGATGGATGGATTGATACATGACTGGATGGATGGATGAGTGGATGAATGGATGGGTGGATGGATTGATGAATGGATGGGTGGATGGATGGATGTATGGATGGATGGGTTGATACATGACTGGATGGATGGATGGATGAGTGGATGGATGGATGTGTGGACTGTGTGGATGAATGGATTGATGGATGGATGGATGAGTGGATGGATGAACGGATGGGTGGATGAGTGGATGGACGGGTAGATGAATGGATGGATGGAGGGATGGATGGATGGATAGATGGATGGATGGATGGATGCATGGATGGAGGGGTGGATGGATAGATGAATGGATGAATGTATGGGTGGATGGACGGATGGATGGATGTATGGATAGATGGATGGATGAATGGATGGATGAACTAATGAATGGATGGATGGATAAATAAATGGATGGATGGATAAGTGGATGAATGGATGGACGGATGGGTCGATGAATGGATGGATGGGTGGACGGCTGGAAGAGTAGATACATGGATAGACAGAGGAATAAGTAGATAAATGGATTGATGGATGAATGAAAAAAATGGGAGTGGATGGATGGATGGATTGATAAATGAATGAAATGTTGGAGGATAAATCCATCACAAAATGACGGCATTGACACTTGTTGCCAACGAATTAATGGAAACTAAATTATGATCATTAATGATAGTAATTATTATAATGGGTTCGTGAACGAGAATCATTATTGAATGGGGAGAAAAACGCTCGCCGTAAGCTACAAGAACGCACGGAACAACTTCCATTTTTAATGGGTATTTATTTTTTTCATTTATTTATTCATTCATTCCATCATTCATTCATTCCTTCATTCATTCATTCATCTACTTATTTATTTATACATTTATCTTTTCTATTCACTTATTTATTTTATTATTTATTCATCCATTTATTTAGTATATATCTATTTATTTTCTCATTATCCATTTTTGCCACATAGTGTTGGAATTTTTAGCTCGCAACTGTGATTTAAATAAATACTGTCTTTTAAATATACACTCACACAAGTTCGGACTAAAGGCCAGAGGTATGGCCTATCTCAATTTATCAAATTAATATATAAAGTGTTGCTATTGGTTCATGGTTGTATATTTTTACATTTTTGTGCATTTGCATATTGTCGCCATAGATTGTCAACTTTGTGTTTATAAATTTCTATGCATGCCACGTCTGTAAACGAATTTCCATTTTTTTTTAATGAATAAAGTATATCTTTTCTTATCTTATCTTATTTATCTATCTATTTATTTATTTATTTATTTATTTATTAATGTAATGGTCTGCCAAACTGGGGTGCTATGAAAGGTTGTTGAGCTACCTTTGACGATTTTATTTCATGCAAATTACATGACACAAAAAATATTTATGTCGTAATTTTGTCATTATAAAAAGAAGAAGATGGCGTTGGCTGGGTCATGTGGCCAGAATGCGAAAAGGGTCACTTCCCAAGACAGCCTTGTACTGGACAGCAGATGGGAAGAGAAAGCGGGGAAGACCCAAAGAAACCTGGCGAAGGACCATGGAGAAAGGATTAAAGGAAGCAGGCCTGTCCTGGAATACAGCCACCGCAAAAGCAGCCGATCGCAAAAAATGGAGATGTCTGGTGGATGCCCTATGTGCCTCAAGGCCCGAAGAGGATTAAGTAAGTAAGTAAGTAATTTTGTCATTCCGAAATATGAGAGAAAAACGGTGTCTTCTATGTTCAGGTTGATTTTTGGTAAATTTGGTGATGTATTAATAATAATTTGGGCAGCGTGGCTCAGCGGTACGGTCTTTGCTTCATACCCAAAAGGTAACGAGTTCGATCACCCGCCGCTGCGCTGTGTGGCCTTGAGCAAGTCACCTCGCCCTACCTCACTTTGCGGCGCTGCATTGCGGGTGACGCCTGGGTTATTCCAGTCTTCCCTTGGAATAGACCCTAAAGACAAATTTCCCCTGGGGGATGATAATAATAATAATAATAATAATAATACACATTTACATAGCGCTCATTCTCGTGTAAAACACAAGCTCTGGGCACTTTACAATATAAATATCAATTTTAAGTGAAAAATAAAAAAAATAAAATAATAACAACAATAACAATTCATAGCCAAATCAAGGATTCATATAGAGTCAAGAAAAACAAATACAGTAAAAATGTGTCTTGAGATTCTTTTTAAAAGTAGGTAAAGACTTGCACTCCCTCAGATCACGTGGTAGTTCATTCCAAATCTTGGGCCGAAACAAGCAAACGATTTATCACCAAATTTTGTTCTTGATCTTTTTTCCGAAATTTTCGTTTGGTCATTACATGATCTTAAAGTGTAATTTTCAAATTTACACATGACCACGTGATCTGTGAGATATGCCGGTGCTATACCAGCCAAACACTTATAAACAAGACACGCTGCTTTGTAATATGTGCGCTTTTCAATGGGCAACCAGTGGAGAGAGGCCAACAAAGGGGTTGCATGATCAAATTTTTTTTTGCCAAAAACTAATCTTGCTGCACTGTTTTGCAGTAGTTGCAATTGTTTAATATAGGGATGAATAAAGGGAATTTTATTTTTTATTTATTTTATTTTAATATGGGTTGATGGTGACTGTTAATAAATTAGAATCTAACTCTAAATGAAATCAGAAACTTTTTTCTTGAAAAAATATTGATACAACTGTGTCTACTCAGACCTAAGGTTGTCTACACAGGCCGCTATTCTTCTCTCTCTCTCTCTCTCTCTCTCTCTCTCTCTCTCTCTTTCTCTCACTCTCTCTCTCTCTCTCTCTCTCTCTCTCTCTCTCTCTCTCTCTTTCACACTCCCATAAAAGGCAATAGGGGTCAAAAGGAATAGGGGAATCTGTTAGGGATAATCGAATCTAACCTACTAACAAAATTCACAACAATGACTTTAAAAAAAATAATTCTCATTATTCATCTCATAGGGGAAATTTGTCTCTAGGGTCTATTCCAAGGGAAGACTGGAATAACCCAGGCGCCAGCCGTAGTGAAGCGCCGCAAATTGAGCGAAGGCCACACAGCGCAGCGGTGGGTGATCGAACTCGATAGCTTTCGGGTACGAAGCAAAGACCGTACCGCTGAGCCACGCTGTCCCCAGTGGATAACGAGAAAAAATATATTGTGTTGTATTAGAAGATGGCGAAAACCAAATGCAAGCAACATCTATAACCGTTTTAGAAAAATAAGTCTTTGAAATCAGGCAAATACTTTAATGCCACCCTTTATTACACAGAAAGCAGGAACATAAAATAGTTAATTGTGATCAATCTTCATTGATAAGTAAATGATCAATCACCAAAATGTCTCAATTAACTAAACATACGAATAATTAAAGGACAAATCAAACACCTCACTTTACTGAAGTCAATTGCAATCGGTGGCAAAGATTTACAGGATCTGTTTATTAACTCACTCAACCCTAACACCGACTTCATCCGTAGTTTACCCAGGGTTACTTTTACCCCATGCCTATTTATTACATTTTTCTGACACAAATTATAGGCGTAGTATCAAAGCTATTGTTTTATACTTAGTTTTTTGCATGTTAATGGTAGTTGAATAAAACTATCTATGTACATGCTCATTTTAAATACATTTTTTCCAATTTTGAAAAGTAACAAACATCTCTGGGATTGAGTGAGTTAATGAGGTTACTATTCATTAATTCAATTATCTCCCTTTCAACACCTGTTATCATCGAAAACCAGATACAAAGTTGTAAACAAGTCTCATATTGATGCTATGCGTTTTCGTAAAATACCCACAACATCTGCCCGCTAGATTAATCGTTCCAGCACACAAATCTCCGTAACCATTAAACGTATGTAGTCTGATTGGAATATTTTAGAAAGAACGGATCACTCAATACGCTTCAACAGTCGAAACGTCACTTCCCTCTTAATGACTCATGGTAACTTAGTAACTGGCTCTAAACTATCGGAACAATGGCGGACGCCCTTATGAAATATTTCTCCGACGAGCATAAAAGTGTGTCCAGAGGACAAAATTTAAAAAAAAAAAAAATCTGATCATGTTTTGACTTTTACACATTCTGATCACATGACATGTGAAAATTTCTTGACAGCATGAAGAATAAAAAGTATAGATTTTCTGCCTCTGGGACTGGCAGTTTGACGTCATTTTTTAGGTTTGTGTAGCGTCTAGTGAGTTGTCGTTAGTAGAGCTCATGGAAACAAGTCATTTCATTGGTTGAACTATTGAATACAACTCACGATTTGTTTTCTTTTGTGGCAAAAGACTGGCATTTTGACGTCATTTTTTGGTCAATGTCAGGCCATAACTTTACGAAGGCTACGGATAAACTCCGGCTCCATGCGCCTCATTGCTCCGGCGGACTACTTTTCAAAAACTGTGACATTTATGATTCAATACCACGATAACGTAATATGCCCGAGGAAGCGCGTACACACACACACACACACACAAACACACAGACACACACATACACACACACATCATAATCATCACACTGTACAGACGTTCGTGATTGAATAAATCTCACAATAATCGCCAAAGGATATTTCCCCGCACGTACAGCTGCCATCAGCCATCCCATAATTTTTATTCAGCTAACAAAAATCACATCTTGATCGGCAGGAAAGCTTGAGAGAGAAATTTAATTCAGTATTTATTTGATTAAGCTTAACATTGGCTTCAAAACATCGATATTATATCGATATGATCTGCAATATTGCAATGTGCCCATATCAATTCTTTTGATACAAAATATCCTTACAACGATTTTTATACGTAAATCGAAATCTAAAACCGCTAAGTAAATATCGAAATCAAAATGATATAGGCCTAGAGTTCTTATTTTTATTCTCTGGAGAGAATCGTTTAACATTTCGCGTCGACTTATAATCGGCATATCGATATGGGATATCGTAGTTAACCTTAGAGGTAACAGCTTCATGTCAGTGTTTGTGGGATTAATTATTAGATTTAATAAAGGAAACGTTTTAATAAAAGTAACAACAAGAAGAAAAAATACTGCTATAAGTTATCGATTTTAAAAGAAAATGATAATTTTTTTCCAACATTTCATAGAAACAATATCGAAACAATATGTATCGATATTTTTTTAAAAATCGTATCTATCGATATTTTAAAATTGCCATAATATCGTCTGAAATTCTATATAAAATAAATTGTAAACCAAACAAGCTCATCAAATTTGGGAGTGTTGGGCGATATAAATGAATGAATAAATAAGCAATCAAGGTCCCTTCTAGTTATTCTATGTTTAAATCTCAAAACGATTGAAAAAGGATGTCGCATCGCACGTTTGGCTGTGTCGTTTTCAATTTGGAGTTTCTATTATTTATAGATAGTGTGCGCTGGGCAAAGAAGCTCACAACATTGCCATCAGGAAGTATAGATAGAATGAAGTTGACGTCACTCAGGTCTTTGTTACTGCTTTTTGCCATCTACGTTTATGAGTAATACTCACTAAACCAGACTTAAAAAAGTCATGGTTACACATAGTTTTGTGTGTTGGTCCGTTATACTTCCGGATGGCAATGTTATGAACTTATTAGCCAAGCGCATACTATCTATAATGGACGAACACACAAAACTATGTGTAACCTTGAACATTTATAGTCAGGTTAATACAGTTTAGTGAGAATTATTCATCGACGCGGATGGCAAAAAAAAAAACAATAACAAAGATCTGAATGACGTCATCTTCGTTCTATCTATACCAGGGGGGGGGGGGGGTGGCTGAGTGGTTACGGCATTGCACTGTGACCAGGAAGGTCACCGGTTCGAGTGCCGCTTCAGACATTGTGTAGTAATAATAATAAATAATAATAATAATAATAATAATAATAATAATAATAATAATAATAATAATAATAATAATAATAATAATAATATTGATGATGATAATAATAATAATAATAATAATAATAATAATAATAATAATAATAATAATAATAATATTGATGATGATAATAATAATAATAATAATAATAATAATAATAATAATAATAATAATAATAATAATAATAATAATAATAATAATAATAATAATAATAATAATAATAATAATAATAATAATAATAATATAATAGTAGTACCTAATAAGATTTGTTTGCGATATTAATAAGATCAAGTATTTAATTACTTAGTTTAAATAAAAGTAATAAGAATAGATTTTTTAAAAATAGCCCAGCTGGTTATTAATTGGTTGTAGTAGCGGTAATAAAAATAGTGATAGGAAATAGGACAAGCAGCAGGGATAGACGCTATTTTATATCCCGTATTATTTCCACGAAATTATTGCTAGGGCTGATAAAGCCAACATAATACTATTATATTAGTATGTAGGTACATTCTCATGTTTTCATTTCATCAATTGGATTCAATAGTCTGATGTCACGTCGCCCAGCAACGGCGGCCATCAGACTATTGAATCCTATTTGTGACCGAAATGCATTTGACGTCACTTGGCTCTTTGTAATTGTTTTTAGGGCGCCAATTGGATTCAATAGTCTGATGTCACGTCGCCCAGCAACGGCGGCCATCGTGGTTCTAAACAAAGAAAATCTGTACTTTTTATTCTTCATGCTGGCTAGAATTTTCCATATGTCTTGTGATCAGAATGTGTAAAAGTCAAAACATGATCAGATTTATATTGTTTTGTTATTTCCCTCTGGATTCGCTTTTATGAACGTCGGAAAAATATTTCATAAGGGCGTCTGCCATTGTTCCGATAGTTTAGAGCCAGTTACTAAGTTACCATGTTTCAATACGAGGGACGTGACGTCACGACTGTTGAACCGTATTTCCTACAAGTAAGAACGATCCTAGCAAGAATTCTAATTCAAGTATTCTACAAAAACTCATCGTTGATGACATTTTGACCAAATAAGACTCGTCCTTCAAATTTTATATCGATTGATTCAAATGATGACTTAGTTATTTTGCATTTTATTTTATTTTATCTGTTTTCCGCGTTAATTTGTGTTTTGTTGTGCTGACGAAGGGTTTATACCCGAAACGTCCATTGTCTGTATTGTTCTCATACGAAGTCTCTCTCGATTTTCACGCTTTCATTAGTATTTTATTTCACTATCGCAGGCTTCAGGCAGCCCCTACCGTTTTCTACTGATTAAAATGACTCTCATATGTGTCGGTACATGACATAATCAGTCGGAAGGTGAACATTTTGGATTGGCTTTTTCTGAAAGAATATGCTCCCGAAAGCATTTTAATCTTTATTTGAAGTAAATCGGGTGATTTTTCAAGAAGTTATGGTCAGATGTATGGGACAGGTATCCAGAAACTTTTCTCAAATTTAATACTTTTTCAACTTGACTAGCTGTAAAAATATTTAGAAGTGAAATTAAGCTTTGATATTTCCCGAAGATGCACAAAAAGGGTTGATTTAATCATTTATGACAAGAACTCATTTTTGATTTTAAAAATTGACCTTCTAACTAACTATACTTGTCTCAGTTCAAACCTTTTCACCATCCGACTGATTATGTCATTCACTGTAACATTTTGGTAAAAAAAACTCTCAAACTTGGGACTTCGCGAAGTAAGAAAAAGATTAACTAAAAAGTTTAAAATCAGTAAAAGTGGAGAAGACAATTCTCTAGTTCTCGCGTTCGGCGCATAGTTGAGTCCTTGGAAAAGGCTCTTTACTCACATTCTCTCACCGCACTCAGGTGTAAAATGAGTACCTGGCCGTTAACAGCGTTGCCTTTGTCCGAAAAATTGAAATATCGCCTAACAGGAGTCATGCCCCGTCCTACATGTTAAATGTTGCTGTTGACCAAGGACCCCTTGTAAAACGCTTTGAGCACATTTAGTGGATATTGCGCTATATAAAGCTTATTAAAAAAATATATATATATGACGAAGATGATGATGATGATGATTATGATGATGATGATGATGATGATGATAATGATAATATTGCTGCTGCTGCTGTTGCTGCTGCTGCTGCTGCTGCTGCTGATGATGATGATGATGATGATGATGATGATGATGACGATGATGGTGATGATGACGACGATGATGATGATGACGACGATGATGATGATGACGATGATGGTGATGATGACGACGATGATGATGATGACGATGATGGTGATGATGACGACGATGATGATGACTATGAGGACAACAAATCGAGGACGTGGGCGCGTGGAAAGTAAGATAAATAAAGAAAAAAAGGGAAGGGGAGGGGGGGGGGGGGGGGCGGGAGAGCAATAAAGAGAACCCCACAGAATATAATTAGACATGTTCAACATTGACACAGACAAGCATAAAATCTGAAAACTGGTTCGATAAGTAATTGAATAAATAAACCAAATAACAACTGGACCATAAATGATACAATAAACATAAATCGTTACAAGATGTAATACATAATAGATATAATAAATGACATAAATGGGAATAAATGGAAATCCGCTTGCTAGATAAATCGGAAGATTAGCAAAAAAGAGCATGACAGAAAATGAACAGCAAATTATGAACACCGACATAACTCGGCGGTTTTTCGGTTCAGCACGCACGGGCTGTGTGAGCCACGGGCAGAATAAATCATTAGAGATTCTATATTATTATTATTATTTTTATTATTAAACATGGGGTGTAGGATGCAGGATGTGGGAGGTGGGAGGTGGGAGGTGGGAGCGAATAATGTGGGCGATTTATATTAATATAATGATAACGGTAAATAAATAAATAAATACATAAATGTTGCATTGATGTAATAATCGCCGGTTGTGAGATGAACAAGAGAGAGAGAGAGAGAGAGAGAGAGAGAGAGAGAGAGAGAGAGAGAGAGAGAGAGAGAGAGAGAGAGAGAGATAGAAAGGGAGATGGATAGATAGATAGATAATAGATAGATAGAGAGAGAGACAGAGAGAGAAAAAGAGAGGGAGAGAAAGATAGATATATGGATAGATAGATAAATAGATAGATAGAGAGAGAGGGAGAGATAAAGAGAGAAAGAAAAAAAGAAAAGAAAAAAAAAAAAAAAAAAAAAGAGAGAGAGAGAGAGAGAGAGAGAGAGAGAGAGAGAGAGAGAGAGAGAGAGAGAAGAGAGAGAGAAAGTAGGAATGATGGAATAAAAGACAATTTGATTTCAAGAGAAAAGAATTTGCGTAGTGGTGGCAAATACATAAATTGAGCAATACATACATTATTAGCGGATAATAATAAATAATAATAATAATAATAATAATAATAATAATAATAATAATAATAATAATAATAATAATAATAATAATAATAATAATAATAAAAAGATTATATAGATAAATAAATGAATGAATGAATAAACAAACAAACAAACAAACAAACAAATAGATAAATAAAAAAAAATAAATAAATAAATAAATAAATAAATAAATAAATAAACAGAAAAGTAACAAGAAAATAAGGACAAAATATGTAATGCGTTTGAAAAATAAAGATAACATGTTTTTACCTTTAGGTCAGGTCCTTCCTTTCTTGAGGTTAAATTATGTTGAATCTGAGACAAGGAGAATAAGAGAGAGAGAAAAAAAATAAGAAAATTGAAACAATATTATGACTGCATAATTAATTATTTATTAAAATTAAAACCCTCCGTCCACCATGTGATGATTGAGTAGCAAGGTCAGTTAGAACTTTGCGGGAAGTAGGACCCTGTGGAAAATTAAGCTAGTCTATACAATGTAATACGTTTCAACAGTCGTGACGTCACTTCCCTCGTAATGGCGCATGGTAACTTAGTAACTGGCTCTAAACTATCGGAACAATGGCGGACGCCCTTATGAAATATTTCTCCGACGAGCATAAAAGTGTATCCAGAGGGGAAAAAAACAGTATAAATCTGATCATGTTTTGACTTTTACACATTCTAATCACAAGACATATGAAAAGTTCTAGCCAGCATGAATAATAAAAAGTACCGATTTTCTTTGTTTAGAACCACGATGGCAGCCGTTGCTGGGTGACGTGACATCAGACTATTGAATCCAATTGTAACTCTGCCGTACTATGGAAAGACCCATATTTAAAAATTTGGCCAGAAAACTCGTCCTTCAAATATCGATCGATTTAAATGACAAAGTGCGATGATGTAGTCTTGTGGTATGACGAGTGACGTCAACTCCAATCTATCTATAGATTGTGACAGTTATTTCTTTTGATTAAAACGCAATTCCTCTCACAAGGGAAATAACTAGGAAAGTGCCAGAAGACAATCGAGAATAACATTTTTTTTTTCGCGGCGGTGACGGGCGTTTGAGCCCGCGACCCTACTGGTACGACAACTCCGCCTGGCCGGGGGAGAGCGTGACTCTACCGTATGAGCTATCCACGATTTTTTATTCTCTATTGTCATCTGGCACTTTCCTACTCACTTCATCTCTTGTTGTTATCAACATAAGTGCCTGCTCCACTCACTCCTCACAAGGGAAATAACTACAACAAGCCTGAGAATACTCAAAATGCTCCCAATGGGCAGAGGCAAAATAACCCCCCCCCCCACCCCCCCCACCCCCCCCCCCCCCAATCTGACGGTACCTACATTTCATATTATATCATTTAGATAATAAATAATAATATGTTGGTGTAAAATACAAAAAGCTACAAATAAACATAATATTATGCAAACATATAAATTTTATAGACACAATCACATCAACCCAAAACAAACAAACACACATACAAAGACAAACACACACACACACACAACACACACACACACACACACACACACACACACTATATATATATATATATATATATATATATATATCATCATCATCAACTTCATTCTATCTATAGATAGAACGAAGATGACGCCACTCAAGCCTTTGTTATTGTATTTTGCCATCCGCGTTGGTGAGTGATTCTCACTAAACTGTGTTATAATCAGACGATAAACGTTCAAGGTTACACATAGTTTTGTGTGTTGGTCCGTTATACTTTCGGATGGCAATGTTATGAGCTTCTTAGCCAAGCGCATACTATCTATAAAATAAAACGTTTTGCAGCCAAAAATGTGAAAACAGCGTTTTGTCACAGTTTCGTCCGTATAGACAATCATTGCAGTCACAGCATTTGGAGAGCTAGTGGAGTAGATGATAACATTGGAGTGGAGAAGTGTGAATATAAGGGGAATCCCCTACAGGCCAATTTTAATTAACTAACAAGGGCCCATAACTCCCCGTGGGACAGCCTGTCAGGTTTGCAGACGTCACACCGACGATGGCGGAAAGGGCAGGGAAAATGGCGGGAAAGGGACGGTAATTTTGGCGGGAAAGGGACGGTAATTTTGGCGGGAAAGGAACGAAGAAGAGAAATTAAATGCAAACGAGATTACTTTCAGAATTATACTTATAATCAATAATAAAGATCTTATCACAGTTTGCGATACGTATCAATTGTTACAAAACCAACGTTTATTAAAAAACAAAACAAAGAAAATCATTTTATTATTACAAAGACAGAATTTTTTTCTTAAGTGCAATGACGGGAATAAATTGATCTAGAAGAAAAAAACGCAGCGATGAAGGGAATAATAGGAGATATAGATCGTATGCGCTTGGCTAAGAAGCTCATAACATTGCCATCCGGAAGTATAACGGACCAACACACAAAACTGTGTGTATCCATGAACGTTTATAGTCAGGTTAATACTTTCAGTGAGCATTACTCATAAACGCGGATGGCAACAAAAAAAAAAAAACGATAACAAAGACCTGAGTGACGTCATCTTCGAACTATCTATAATAGATAGTGGAAGACATCGAAAGACATAATACATAAAAATCCCGCGATCTCAATAAGTCGGTGAGAGAGAGAGAGAGCTTTAATATTGACTAGAGTTAGAGACGATCTTTTTTGGGATCGTGGATAGCTCATACGGTAGAGTCACGCTCTCACCGGCCAGGCGGAGTTGTCGTACCAGTAAGGTCGCGGGTTCAAACCACCCATCACCGCCGCGAAAAATTTTTATTTTCTATTGTCTTCTGGCACTTTCCTACTCACTTCATCTCTTGTTGTTATAAAAATGATATGAGATCCTAAAATGAA
>NC_088369.1:42219431-42223134 GCF_034508935.2 Berghia stephanieae
ACAATAGCAGTAAGTTCTTGCCATACATAATTTCTTTAGCAAAACATGCTCTACAACATATTGTTCATTTTCTTTAAATTTTATGATGTACAAAAGAAATTTGAATAAGAAAAATGTTGGTTGTATCGTAAGGAATGTAACGATTTTCCTGTAGGTGGTATGGAGAGGGTTAAGGCGAAAACCCAAGAGTAGCAGTTTTTAAAAATAGGTAGATGAACATAACTTTTTTTCTTTTAAAAGTGGGTGGGGAAAAAAAAAAAAAGGGGGGGGGGGGGCGAAGATTACCCACAATAACATGGCAAGAGACGAGCCAATTGTGCGGCTATGTGGTCTAGTAGTATGACACTCGCTTTCGGGTCGGAAGGTCCTGGGTTCGAGCCTCGCTTGGCGCATACATAGTTGAGTCCTTGGAAAAGTGGCCTTACTCACTTTCTCTCACAGTACCTAGGTGTAAAAAGAGTATCTGGCCGTTAACAGAGTTGTCTCTGTCGGAAAAAAAATATTGTAATATCGTCTAACAGGCGTCATGTTTCGTTCTAGATGTTACGTGTTGCTGTTTGTCGGCGACCACAGTGTAATATGGATAGCAAGGTAATGATGATGATTATGTTCACAATGTCACAATGCTGCTACTGCTTCAAAAGGTCTCAGGATTAAAAACTTTTAACGAGTCGAAAGTCATCATGATTCAACGATATTTAGAAAAACAAAATTAATTATAGGGAATGAGATTAGCGGAAGAGTAGCGTCCCTTGATTGGACGTCACCTTACAGAGAGAACGTCAATTTGGTTTTGAAGTGTCTCAAGCCGCTTTCACCGGAAGCGAGGACGAGAGACGCATGCACACAACCAACATGACGTTCTCTCTCTAATAACTTTTCCGCCGGTTACGTCACAGACTATGGGTGACGTCCAATCAAGGGACGCTACTCTTCCGCTAATCTCATTCCCTATTTTCCGCCAAAATAAATTTTTTAAAAGTTGTTTTGTCAGTGTGTGACGCCATATTGGAATGTCCGCAACATCCTGATACGTTGACGTCTGTTAATCAGAAGATGGGAAAGTTCGGTATTATTTCGATGTGATACTACTGGGCTGCTAGAAGCTGTGGACTGTAAAAAAGTAATAAATAGAAATGAATATAACAGCTTCTTAAAAAACAAAAATGAACAAAATACCAAACACGGAATATTTCGGACTCAAAACCCTTCTTCAGCCAATAACAACAAAAAAAACCCAAAACAAAACAAAAACAAAAAAAAAAAACAAAAAACAAACAAACAACAAACAATAACGACATAAATATATTACTAAATTCCAAATTGACAAGAGATAATTTGTAGGTCTTCTCACTCTGTAGAAAAATCTTGAAAATTTTTCTATTCATTTTTGTTTATAGATAATATCATTTCAATAATTAATTATTGGGTCGAACGAAATATATAATCTTGTGTTTGTGATTCTGTTTCCCCAAGAGCTTGATGGAATTGTCTTGTTATCATACGTGAGCAATAATCTCAAATCGGTGTTATTTTGTTTTTCGATAACCAGGTCAAATACGTTGGTGTTTATTTCCCTTACCAACTATAGGAAAATCGTCACATTCGTTACGATACAACCAACATTTCTCTTATTCAAATTTATTGTGTACATCATAAAATTTAAAGAGAATGAACAGTGTGTTGTAGAGGATGTTTGGTACAGAAATTATGCATCGGGAGAAGTTACTGCTGTTGTGTTTGAGTGATAAAAAAATCTATTTTGTGTTAGTTGGGTGTGAAGTTTTGGGGAAAATCCTGAAAATGGCTGGTAAGGAGAGAGTTAATATTGTTTATCAATGATTGGGTGAAATGAGAGTCTGACGTTCTGTCTTGTTATTCTCCGTGACCAACAGTCCTCAAAATTGTAGTATTTTGTTTACCGATAATTGGGTCAAGTGAGATAGTGTTTCAAAAGCTCAAACACTCGCACCCAATTAAGGTCATTTGCGTTCTAAGACCGTATCATTATAATCAATGCGATACCTAATATGATGATATAACACGTAATGGAGTAGATATTATAATATATATATACAGAGAGAGAGAGAGAGAGAGAGAGAGAAAGAAGAAAAAGGAGAGAGAGAGAGAGAGAAGAGAGAAAGAAAGAGAGAGAGAGACCGAATAGATAGATAGAAAGATAGTTAGATAGATAAGAGTAAAGTGAGAGAGAAAGAAAGACAAAAAAAGGCAGAAAATGAGAGAGAGAGAGAGAGAGAGAGAGAGAAAGAGAGAGAGAGAGAGAGGAGAGAGAGAGAGAGAGAAGAGTAAAGACCCATAACCAACCAATACGAGATAATTTGATACCATCTGACAACATTGATTGCCCCAGGACAAATAGCATCTTTTCGTTAACACCATTTCCTCCAGAAATGACAACTCAATTGAACCTTTAGCGTCAAAAGAGACTAATATAGATAGAATGAAGTTGACGTCACTCGTGTTTGTTATTGTTTCTTTGCCATCCGCGTTTATGCCAGCACAACATTGACCCGCATAAGACATTACGACATGAACTTCTAAAAATAGTTAATCAATCAATCAATCAATCCATCAATCCCAACCATCAATCGAATTGTATTTTCAAATCCTTTTGATCCGTTTGAAGTCCCATGGTCGTAAAAAAGAGATGCAATCCTTCTTTTTCGTGAACGGGGGGGGGGGGGGGGGGGGGGGGGGGGGGGGGGGGGGGGGGGGGGGGGGGGGGGGGGGGTGGTCGTTTTTTTTTTTCTTGTTATGGTTTTTTTGTTTTTGTTACAAGGGCAAAACTCAAGAGTGTGTTATTGTTCTTCGTTGTTATCTATGTCAATTCGACAATAACACAATATTAATGCGATACCCTTAGCCATGACAACGATAAAAACACGATGTTCCATCAGGGCGATAACGATAACAGTCACCCGATATCTCTATTCATATCGTTTCACAATAAACCGATTGTCGATGCGATATTTTATTATAATGCCACGTGCCCCGGCTCTCATAACGGGATGATAAATAATACGATATAATAATTAGATCGCAAATATGATTAATGACGCAAGAATATCGATATATTAACTCTAGTGATAGTTGATTGATGATTGTTGCCGTTTGTCATCTTCTTAAAGATGTTTCAATATTTGTTGTTTTCTTGGTGGGTTTTTCCCCCTTTCTTTGGGTTGGGAGGGGGGGGGGGGGGGTTGTTTTTTGTTTGTTTGTGAGCAAAGACCTTTCCAAGCACTCAACTATGCCTTATCAGAACAGAACTCGAACCCTTAACCTTTTTTTTTTGAGCTTTTTATATGGAGCGATATCCACTAAACGTGCTCAAAGGCCTTTACTAAGGGGTCCCTAGCCAACCAACACTTAAAATGTAAGACCTGACATGACGCCTGTTACGCGAATATTACAATAATTTTTTTTTTTCCGGACAAGCCAAACCTGTTAACGGCCAGTACTTATTTACAAAAACCTGAGTACGGTGAGAGAATGTAGTAAAGAGCCTTTTTCAATGAAATCAACTATGATTCGAACCTCTCCTTACCAAAATTTTGAAAATCATCATATTCGTTAGGAACAACCAACATTTTTGTGTGTTGTAGTAGATAGAGCATGTGTGCTAAAGAAATTCTATGTATCGGAAGAACTTTTACTCTATTGTGGTTGAAGTATAACAAAAATA
>NC_088369.1:42228234-42235734 GCF_034508935.2 Berghia stephanieae
GTGCTCAAAGCGCTTTACAAAGGGTCCCTGGTCAACAGCAACATTTAACATGTAGGACGGGACATACGCCTGTTAGGCGATATTGCAATTTTTCGGACAAAGACAACGCTGTCAACGACCATTACTCATTTTACACCTGAGTACGGTGAGAGAATGTGAGTAAAGAGCCTTTTCCAAGGATTCAACTATGCGCCGAGCGCGAGGCTCGAACCCAGGACCTTCCGATCCGAAAACGAGTGTCAAACCATAAGACAACGTAGCCGCACATTAACCAGTTAACTCCCGTACTCTGGAAAAACTCGTATTCAACAATTTGGCACGAAAACCCTTCCTTCAAATATATATCAATTTAAATGACTCTCAACTTGGTAAAAACTATCAAACCTGGGACTTCGAAGTCCATAGATAACAAATTCGAAGTCCCAGGTTTGAGAGATTTTGCCAAGATGATCGTCATTTAAATCGATCAATATTTGAAGGACGAATTTTCTGGCCAAATTTTCAAATGTTCTTTTTTCCACAGTACTGCTGTATAGCCCATACCATTTATCTGAAATTTTTTCTTCCTCTGGACGTTATGGTCATTACATGGTCGATTGAAAGCACCATGGTCAAGTTTTTATATTAGGATCTCTTTTTATAGTTTCGTGCGTTAAATCCACCCTCCTCCTCCTCCTCCCACCCATCCCTCATTCATTCGTTTTTCTATTTAGGTATCAATGCAAACGCTCTTTAACCCTCTTCTTACCAGTCATTTTTAGGATTTCCCCAAAAACTTCACACCAACTAACACAAAATAGATTTTTTATCACTCAAACACAATAGCAGTAAGTTCTTGTGATACATAATTTCTTTAGCAAAACATACTCTACAACACACAGTTCATTTTCTTAAATTTTATGATGTGCAAAAGAAATTTGAATAAGAGAAATGTTGGTTGTATCGTAAGGAATGTGACGATTTTCCTGTAGTTGGTAAGGAGAGGGTTAAGGCTAAACCCCAAGAGTAGCAATTTTTAAAAATAGGTAGATGAACATAACTTTTTTTTTTTTAAAACGTGGGTGGAAAAAAAGAGGGGGGGGGGGGAGGTAAAAAGATTACCCACAATAACATGGCAAAAGACGAGCCAATTGTGCGGCTATGTGGTCTAGTATTAGTATGACACTCGCTTTTGGATCGGAAGGTCCTGGGTTCGAGTCTCGCTTGGCGCATACATAGTTGAGTCCTTGGAAAAGTTTCCTTGCTCACTTTCTCTCACCGTAATACTCAGGTGTTAACAGCGTTGTCTCTTTCGGAAAAAAAAATTGTAATATCGCCTAACAGGCGTCATGTCTCGTTCTAGATGTTACGTGTTGCTGTTTGTCGGTGACCCCCGTGTAATATGGGTAGCAAGGTAATGATGATGATTGTGTTTACAATGCTGTTGCTGCTGCTACTGCTTCAAGAAGTCTCAGGATTAGAAACTTTTAATAAGTCGAAAGTCATCATGATTCAACGATATTTAGAGAAAAAAAAATAATTATAGGGAATCAGATTAGCGGAAGAGTAGCGTCCCTTGATTGGACGTCACCTTACAGAGAGAATGTCAATTTGGTTTTGAAGTGTCTCAAGCCGCTTTCACCGGAAGCGAGGACGAGAGACGCATGCGCACAACCAACATGACGTTCTCTCTCTAATAACTTTTCCGCCGGTTACGTCACAGACTATGGGTGACGTCCAATCAAGGGACGCTACTCTTCCGCTAATCTCATTCCCTATTTTCCGCCAAAATAAATTTTTAAAAAGTTGTTTTGTCAGTGTGTGACGCCATATTGGAATGTCCGCAATATCCCGATAAAGTGGACGTCTGTTAATCAGAAGATGGGAAAGTTCGGTATTATTTCGATGTGATACTATTGGGCTGTGGACTGTAAAAAAGTAATAAACAAAAATGAATATGACAGCTTCTTCAAAAACAAAAAAAAAAAGAACAAAATACTAAGTACGGAACATTTCGGCCTCAAAACCCTTCTTCAGCCAACAGTAACAACAAAAAACAAAACAAAACAAAACAACCCCCCCCCCAAAAAAAAAAACAAAACAAAACAAAAAAAAAACAACAAAAAACAAAAAACAAACAAACCAAAAACAAACAATAAAGACATAAATACATTAGATCGACAACAGAGATAATTTGTAGGTCTTCTCTAGTACGGAACGTTTCGGGCTCAAAATCCTTCTTCAGCTAACAAAAAAAACCAATAAAGACATAAATAAATTACTAAATTCCAGAAAGACGACAGAGATAATTTGTAGGTCTTCTCACTCTGTAGAAAAATCTTGAAAATTTTTCTATTCATTTTTGTTTATAGATAGTATTATTTCGATAATTATTCATTATTGGGTCGAACGAAATAGTATCTTGTGTTTGTGTTTGTGTGATTCTGTTTCCCAATAGCTTGATGGAATTGTCTTGTTATCATACGTGAGCAGTCATCTCAAATCGGTGTTTTTTTGTTTTTCGATAACCAGGTCAAATACGTTGGTGTTTATTTCCCTTACCAACCATAGGAAAATCGTCACATTCGTTACGATACAACCAACATTTCTCTTATTCAAATTTATTGTGTACATCATAACATTTAAAAAGAATGAACAGTGTGTTGTAGAGAATGTTTTGGTACAGAAATTATGCATCGGGAGAATTTACTGCTATTGTGTTTGAGTGATAAAAAAATCTATTTTGTGTTAGTTGGGTGTGAAGTTTTGGGGAAAATCCTGAGAATGGCTGGTAAGGAGAGAGTTAATATTTGTTTATCAATGATTGGGTGAAATGAGAGTCTGACGGTTCTGTCTTGTTATTCTCCGTGACCAACAGTCTCAAAATTGTAGTATTTTGTTTACCGATAATTGGGTCAAGTGAGATAGTGTTTCTGAAAGCTCAAACACTCGCACCCAATTAAGGTCAGTTTGCGGTTCTAAGACCGTATCATTATATCAATGCGATACCTAATATGATGATATAGACACGTAATGGAGTAGATATTATAATATATATATATATATATATATATATATATATATATATATATACACAGAGAGAGAGAGAGAGAGAAAGAGAGAAAGAGAGAGAGAGAGAGAGAAAGAGAGAGAGAGAGAGAGAAAGAGAGAGAGAGACCGAGATAGATAGATAGAAAGATAGTTAGATAGATATAGAGTAAGAGTGAGAGAGAAAGAAAGACAAAAAAAGAGAGAAAATGAGAGAGAGAGAGAGAGAGAGAGAGAGAGAGAGAGAGAGAGAGAGAGAGAGAGAGAGAGTAAAGACCCTTAACCAACCAATTACGGAGATAATTTTGATACCATCTGACAACATTGATTGCCCCAGGACAAATAGCATCATTCGTTAACACCATTTCCTCCAGAAATGACAACTCAATTGAACCTTTAGCGTCAAAAAGAGACTAGATATAGATAGAATGAAGTTGACGTCACTCGTGTCTTTGTTATTGTTTCTTTTGCCATCCGCGTTTATGCCAGCAGCAACATTGACCGCATAAGACATTACATGAAGCTTCTAAAAATAGTTAATCAATCGATCAATCAATCCATCAATCCATCAATCGAATTGTATTTTCAAATCCTTTTGATCCTGTTTGAAGTCCATGGGTCGTAAAAAAAGAGATGCAATCCTTCTTTTTCTTGGAACGGGGGGGGGGGGGGGGGGGGGGGGGGGGGGGGGGGGGGGGGGTCGTTTTTTTTTCTTGTTATGGTTTGTTTTGTTTTTGTTACAAGGGCAATAACTCATGAGTGTGTTATTGTTCTTCGTTGTTATCTATGTCAATTCGACAATAACACAATATTAATGCGATACCCTTAGCCATGACAACGATAAAAACACGATGTTCCATCAGGGCGATACGACAACAGTCAACGATATCTCTATTCATATCGTTTACATAAACCGATTGTCGATGCGATATTTTATTATTATGCCACGTGCCCCGGCTCTCATACGGGATGATAATAATACGATATATAATTAGATCGCAAATATGATTAATGACGCAAGAATATCGATATTATTAACTCTAGTGATAGTTGATTGATGATTGTTGTCCGTTTTGTCATCTTCAGTAAAGGATGTTTCAATATTTGATGTTTTCTTGGTGGGTTTTTCCCCTTTTTTTTGGGTTGGGAGGGGGGGGGGGGGGTTGTTTTTTGTTTGTTTGTGAGCAAAGAACCTTTTCCAAGCACTCAACTATGCACCTATCAGAACAGAACTCGAACCCTTAACCTTTTTTTTATTGAGCTTTTATATAGTGCAATATCCACTAAACGTGCTCAAAGCGCTTTACAAGGGGTCCCTAGCCAACAGCAACACTTAACATGTAAGACCTGACATGACGCCTGTTACGCGATATTACAATAATTTTTTTTTTCCGGACAGAGCCAACGATGTTAACGGCCAGGTACTTATTTTACACCTGAGTACGGTGAGAAAATGTGAGTAAAGAGCCTTTTCCAAGGACTCAACTATGAACCGAACCCTCTCCTTACCAAAATTTTGAAAATCATCATATTCGTTACGATACAACCAACATTTTTGTGTGTTGTAGTAGATAGAGCATGTTGTGCTTAAGAAATTCTATGTATCGGAAGAACTTTTACTGCTATTGTGGTTGAAGTAATAAAAATATTTTTGTGTTATTTGGGTGTGTAGTTTTGAGGAAAATCCTAAAAATGGCTGGTAAGGAGAGAGTTAACTCACTCAACCCTAACACCGACTATATCCGTAATTTACCCGGGTTACTTTTACCCCATGCCTATTTATTACATTTTTCTGAGACACATTTTAGGCGCAGTATCAAAGCTAATGTTTTTCGTTTTTGCATGCTAATGATAGTTGAATAAAGCTATCTATGTACATGTTCATTTTTAATACATTTCTTCCAATTAGGAAAAGTATCAAAAATCTCTAGGATTGAGTGAGTTAAAGTATCAACTTTCCCCCCTGTGCGTGCTAAACAGCGATTCATCATGACAACATAACTAGGACGGATACAGTGTTTGTTTAATCACAGGAAATCGGTTTAAATTCAACTCGGAATAAAACAACGTAATCGCATTTTGTGACATTATGTGTTTGTTTGGCGGGACAACGATCGGATCAAAGATAGACAGTAAAATACTGTGATGCCAAGATTTGATGAGTAAAATGTGATGTATAGATAGAATGTGCTTGGCTAAGAAGCTCACAGCATTGCCATCCGGAAGTATAACAACGGCCAACACACAAAACTATGTGTAACCTTAAACGTTTCATGATAGTTTGCGCTTGGCTAAGAAGCTCATAACATTGCCATCCGGAAGTATAACGGACCAACACACAAACTATGTGTAACCTTGAACGTTTACAGTTTGGTTTAGGGCTAAAAAGCTCACAACATTTGCCCCATACCGGAAAAGTATAACGGGAACCCAGAACACCAAAAACATGGTCCTTGCGTTTTATTTAGGCTTGGTAAGAAGCTCACACTTGCTATTCGATGTTTAGTCGTCCAACCACCAAACGTGAAACCTTGAGCGTTTATAGTCGGTTATAATACAGTTTAGTGAAATTACTCATAAACGGGATGGCAAAAAGCAATAAAAAGAATGGAGTGACGTTAATTCGTTCCTCTATCTCGTCCCAAAACAGCAAGTATGTCGGGATAGATAAGATAGATGTTGAAAAATGAAATTTTGTAAATATAATTTAAAACTTCGGTAAAGTTTGAGATTATTGAATATTTTATTTATTGAGAATATAGGATTAGCATATATAGTATCTTAAAGTGTGAAATACTAACATTCCACAAAAACTCTACAATACCAAATTATTGAAAAAAATGTAAACAAACACGAAAGAACACAAAGACAAAAATAAAAAGAGAAACAGACACCCCCCCCCCCCCCCCCCAAAAAAAAAAAAAAACAAAAAAACAATACAAAAACAAAAGAACAAAAAACAAAACCAAAAAAAAAAACCCCAAAAAAACCCCCCCCCCCCCACCAAAAACAATACAAAAACAAACAACATCAAAACCACCAGACACTTTTTACTGCTTCAATCTTGGACACAAATCGGGTAAATAGACCCTAAATAAAGTAGATAGAGCCACTTTATGCCAAACAAACAATACAGCATGCACTATCTAGCCTACCTTTTATTTAGCTAAAGTATCCCGTTGTTCTATCTATCTATAACCATTTGCGTGATATTGACTTATCCGTCTCCGATGAAATTGGAGCAGCACCAGCAACGGACCGGCTAAGTCATAAATCGGTTTATAGAATAATAATAATATTATTATGAATATATTATTTCTTTCAGGATACGGTAACGGTATAAATGCCCACCACAGTAACACCGTTTTTTTTTTTCATGACAAAAGGGAGCAAAATGCGTCGAGAACGGTGCGTGGCCGGGCAATTAGACAGTCTCGACTTATTGATGCTATGCGTTTAGGTAAATTACTCACAACATCCGTAGCAGGATATGTGGTCTTGTGGTATGACATTCGCTTTCGAATTCGGAAGGTCCTGGGTTCGAGCCTCACTCGGCGCATAGTTGAGTCCTTGGAAAATGTTCTTTATTTACTCACATTCTCTCACCGTACTCAGATGTAAAATGAGTACCTGGCCGTTGACAGCGTTGTCTCTGTCACACACAAAAAATTGTAATATCTCCTAACAGGCGTCATGTCTCGTTCTACATGTTACGTGTTGCTGTTGGTCAGGGACCCCTTGTAAAGCTTTGAGCACATAATGTAGTGGATATTGCGCTATATAAAAGCTCATTTTAGATTTTTTTTACCAACACACAAAAAACTGTGTGTAACCTTGAATGTTTATAGATAGTATGCGCTTGGCTAAGTAGCTCATAACATTGCCATCCGGAAGTATAACGGACCAACACACAAAACTGTGTTTATCCTTGAACGTTTATAGTCGGGGTAATACAGTTCAGTGAGCATTACTCATAAACGCGGATGGCAAAAAACAATAACAAAGACCTGAGTGACGTCATCTGCATACTATCTATAGTGTGATTGTTATTAATTTTAGTCAAAACTTATATATTTCTTTCAGGAAACAGTAATGCCCACACACTAACGTTTTTTCTTCATGACAAAAGGGAGCAAAATACGATGAGGACGATGAAGTGGCTGGCCGGCCAAAAAGACACAACATTTTAACTTATCTCGACTTATTGATGCTATGCGTTTAAGTAAATTACTCACAACATGTGCCAGCCGGATATAAGGTACCAACACACACAAATAACTGTGTATCGTAACATTTAACGTTTATAGTCTGATTGATATAATTTTCTAGTGAGAACTAATCACCAAAATGGTTGTCTAAAAATAATAACAAAGAACTGAGCGGCGTCAATAAGCTTCAACAGTCGTAACGTCACTTCCCTCGTAATGACGCATGGTGACTTAGTAACTGGCTCTAAACTATCGGAACAATGGC
>NC_088369.1:42245734-42250734 GCF_034508935.2 Berghia stephanieae
TTTGGTGAGAGACCATTTGTAAAGCGCTTTGAGTAAATTTAGTGGATATTGCCGTAGCCATTGTTAAGTTATAGCCTGACACTGAAACCCAAAAAGACTGGCATTTTGACGTCATTATTTGGTTTTGCACACCTAGTGAGTTGTCGTTAGTAGAGCTCATGGAAACAAGTGGTCCCATTGGTTGAAATATTGAATACAACTCACGATTGTGACGTCATTTTTTGGCCAGTATCAGCGAAGCCATCGTCATGTTATAGCCTGATACTGAAATCCATAATGACTGGCAGTTTGACGTCATTATTTGTTGGGTTTTTTTTTTTTTCACCGCCTAGTGAGTTGTCGTTAGTAGAGCCCATGGAAACAAGTGGTCCCATTGGTTGAAATATTGAATACAACTCACGATTTGTTTTCTTTTGTGGCCAAAGACTGACATTTTGACGTCATTTTTTTGGTTAGTGTCAGACTATTAGTTAACGACGGCTACGACATTGCCCAATATGAAATCTCTTGATTTTTTTTTTTGTTTTGATTTTTTTGTTTTGTTTTAATGGTGATAGAAATTTATTTTTTAAAAATAAGATCCATTTTTTCAGAACAAGAGCCTTCCATCCTAGATTGAACGATTATAAACAAAACATGTTGTTAGAATTAAAAATGATCTGTTGAGCTCAACGTTTCCCCAGCATCATCTTCATCTTGCTTGCTAGGAAAGTGTAATCAGTTCCAGAATAGAATACCCGGCAATCTCACAATAACAATCTCTGTTCCAAAAATCCACCTAATTCTTTGGATTCATCGTGAAATTGTATTTTACTTTTGCTGGGGTTCAAGAAACGCCATCAGAAAAACTGTAATTGTTTTTCTTGTATACACATAAAACAACCCCCCCCCCCCCCCCCCCCCCCCCCCCCAAAAAAAAAAAAAATCAAAAAAAAAACAAACCCAAAAACCCCAAACAAACCAAAAAAAAAAAAGAAAAAAACAAACAAAACAAACAAACAACAAAATACTTTGGCCCATTAAAAATTGAGCTTTTATATAGCGCAATATCCACTAAACGTGCTCAAAGCGCTTTACAAGAGGGGTCCCTGACAACCCTGACCAACAGCAACAATTAACATTTTAGTCGAGATTTTACGACTGTTAGGCGATATTGAGCGCTTAGAGTCTGGTGTCTCGGAGTTATAGCGCTATATAAGTTTTCAGCATTATTTCAGCATTAGTATTACATTACACTTTTTCCTCCGACATAGACAATGCTGTAAACGGCCAGGTACTCATTTTACACCCGAGTACGGTGAGGCAATGTAAGTTAAGAGCCTTTTTCATGGACTCAACTATGATCTATGAGCCGAAAGAGGCTCGAACCCAGGACCTTCCGATCCGAAAACGAGTGTCATACCACAAGACCGCATAGCCGCACACAACAAAAGCAATCAATTCCAGAATAGAAGGCCCGGCAATCTCACAATAACAACCTCTATTTCCAACAATCCACGTCTCTAATTCTTTGGATTTATTTCCTCGTCGTGGAATTGTATTTTACTTTTGCTGTGGTTCAAGAAACGCCATCAGAAAACCATAATTGTTTTTCTTGAACAGAAAACGCGTTGGCCCATTTAAAGTTGAGCTTTTATATAGCGCAATATCCATTAAGCGTGCTCAAAACGCTTTACAAGACCAACGGTAACACTTAAAATGTAGTATAATATTATACGTATACATATATGCAGGTCTGACATCCGAATTCACTTATTATGGGCCTAGTTTAACATTGTTGTAATGGGCAATATTTTGCGTCATTTTTATTTTTTTAGATTTCCATTACAACAATGAGCCCATATGGAATTGGGTTATCGGACCTGCGAATAAGTGCCCGTCGGTACACGCATATCATAAAATTTTGACGAAATGTTTGTTTTATAGATATTAGAACTTCATTTTTCAACAATTAATGTTTTCCCCTCTTTTCTAATTTCCCAATCAAGACGTTTTTACCTTATAAAATAATACAAACCAGGTGCGCAATATTGATCAATAAGCCTTGAGAGATGGTGCGCTTTTTTGTTGTTGCCCCTTCCTATTTATCAATCTAACTGTTCATCTTTCAATAAATCAATCTCTCTCTCTCTCTCTCTCTCTCTCTCTCTTCTCTCTCTTCTCCTCTCTCTCTCTCTCTCGCTCTCTCTCTCTCCCTCTCTCCCTCTTCTCTCTCTTCTCCCCTCTCTCTCTCTCTCGCTCTCTCTCTCTCTCTCTCTCTCCCTCTCTATCTTCTCTCTCTTCTCCTCTCTCTTTCTCTCTCTCTCTCTCTCTCTCTCTCTCTCTCTCTCTCTATCTCTCTCTCGTACTTGTAGGTACGACGACAGTGCTCAATAATGTTGGTTAGAGCATATTATAAAAATGAATAAGAATGAATATAGTCACTCTGAATGACTTTATTCATTAATTCATATATATATATATATATATATATATATATATATATATATAAATGACCTCATTTTTTGTTGTTGAATATTGAAACCCAGGCTGTTTTCCACGACAAAATGTCACAAAAACGCCCTGGGCCTATATCATTATGCAAGGGTCGGCTGTGGTGATATTTACCTAAATGTCAAACATACTTCAGTTGTACATGAATACATTATGGCCTCTCCTCACAGAGGACCAGTTAAGCAGTCTCTAGAGCCATAAGGCTTATGGAGCTGGAGTATATCCCGGTTTCCATACCGTGAAACGTCCAACACAGCTAACGTCAATTTTAACCATAGTGGAAAGAGAACACATACTTCAATTGTACATGAATACATGATTATGGCCTCTCCTCACAGAGGACTTTTAGTAAAGCAGTCTTTAGAGCCATAAGGCTTATGGAGATGGAGTATATCCCGGTTTCTATACCGTTAAACGTACAAATGCATTATGACCTCTCCTTACAGAGGACTAGTAAACCAGTCCTCAGAGCCGTAAGGCTCGTGGAGCTGGAGTATCTCCCGGTTTCTATACCGGTAAACGCACAACACAGAAAACGTCAATTAGAATCAATAGTCTGATGTCACGTCGCCCAGCAACGACGCGCAGCCTGGTTCTAATCAAAGAACATGGGTACTTTTTATACTAGATGTTGGCAAGAACTTTTCCACACGTCATGTGATCAGAATGTATAAAAGTCAAAACATGATCATATTATTTATTATGTTTTTCTCCTCTGGATACACTTTTATGCTCGTCGGAGAAATATTTCATAAGGTCGTTCGCCATTGTTCCGATAGTTTAGAGCCAATTACAAGTTACCATGCGTTATTACGAGGGAAGTGACGTCACGACTGTTGAAGCCTATTTCAACCAAAGTGGAAAGAGAACACTCTGCTTTATATAAATGTTAAAAGAGTCTTGAGCTCTTGGGTTTGAAATTTCGAACCAGTTCCTAATGTCCTTATGCCGCTGCGCGACCTTGACCTTAAGGTCATGTTTTGACTTGAATACATTCTGATCACATGGCATGTGAAAACGTTCTAGCAAGCATGAAGAATAAAAAAAGTACCGATTTTCTTTGTTTAGAACCAAGCTGCTGGTTGCTTGGCGGACGTGACATCAGACTATTGAATCCTATTTCCCCTACCTCTTCCCCCGATGCCTCACGGCGGGCACAGAACCTGAACATGCTGGAACTGCCCCTCATATCATTATTAGTCCATCATTATTATAGTCTCGGTCAGTCCTGTTTGGTCAAGAAATTACCACGACACTATATTACTTTGTACCAAATGACTTGAATGACCACTGACTGACCAAAAAACCACACTTCTGTCCATATCAGCAGGGGCAACAGCGGGGAACTCCGGTCATTTGTGTAACCAAATTAGTTGATTATTTCCCCTTAAGGCCACGTTAAACTAACTCTATTTGAAATATACGTTGTCCACGTGTAACCCCCTCCTTACCACCCAAAGGAAAATCGTCACATTTGTTACGATACAACCAGAACTTTTATCATTCAGATTTCTTTTGCACATCACAAAATTTAAAGAGAATTTGTTGTTATAGCTATAAAAAGTTGACACTGTATAATACAGCTCATTTTGCTGAACAATATTGGGCATAGGGAATGAGATTAGCGGAAGAGTAGCGTCCCTTGATTGGACGTCACCCATAGTCTGTGACGTCACCGGTGGAAACTTTTTTAGAGAGAGAACGTCATGTTGAATGTGCGCATGCGTCTCTCGTCCTCGGGTTTTCTGGTTGAGTAGGAAAATTCTATTTTTGTGGTGGGTGGGCGTGACGTTTTGGGGGAAAACTCTGAACATGGGTGGTAAGGAGAGATTAAGTGATTAAGTGATGAAAAGAAAATTATAACGAGAGGGGGTAAGGAGATGGAGGAGGTCGGCAAGGGGGTTGGGGTTGGGGGGTGGGGGGGTGGTGGTAGATGGAAACTATTAATGAATGGAGAAGTGGTTAGTTAGGTCATTGACCTTTCGACAATCAGCAAATCTATTATGTAAGTAACATAAATATAGGCTTCGCAAAGTAAAACTCACAATGAATGAGTGAATGAAGAAAAAAAAAAGACAAATAAACGAATGGATGCGTTAATAAATAAATAATGAATAGATATAGGGAAGAATCAATTAAGTGAAAATAGATTATAAATTAAAATTGAGCTTATATATAGCGCAATATCCACCAAACGTGCTCAAAGCGCTTTGTGTGCGGCTATGTGGTCAAGTGGTATGACACTCGCTTTCGGATCGAAAGGTCCAGAGTTTGAGCCTCTCTCGCCGCATAGTTGAGTCCTTGAAAAAGTGTCTGTACTCAGGTGTAAAATGAGTACCTGGCCGTTAACAGCGTTGTCTCTGCCCGAAAATTTTTTTTGTAATATTGCCTAAAAGTGAAATTAAACATCATTCTGGTTATCAAATGGACGGGAACAACCATGGAATAACGATCTGTGTGGAAGCTGCCATTAAACAGCTTATAGATAGATCAAAGATGACGTCATT
>NC_088369.1:42253234-42255734 GCF_034508935.2 Berghia stephanieae
ATTGTTGTTCAGTGTCCTCGTATCTTACTATTGGGGTAGAAAGTCAGTCATTGACTTGGTTGGTCATTGTATTCTATAGGGCTTCTGTCGTCTCCTTGGATTGATAGGAGCAGGAAATGTATCTTGACACAGCCAACCACTAAAGGTTTCTTAGTCCTATTATATATATATATATATATATATATATATATATATATATATATATATATATATATATTTATGAGTGTTGGTGGGTACTTGTAGGTACGAAAGTGCTCGATAATGATGGTTAGAGCTAATATAGAATGCAAATTTTCACTCACATTTTTGTGGCCGAGACGACTCGTTTCTGTCCAAGACAGAAACGAGTGTCTCGGCCACAAAAATGTGAGTGAAAATTTGCATTCTCTCTCTCTCTCTCTATATATATATATATATATATATATATATATATATATATATATATATATATATGTATATATATTGAATCGTGTTGGATACAAATATGATACGAATAGTGCTCGACATGTAGCAATGGAGCGAATTATTATTTAAAATTTACCACAATGTTGGAGTCAGTCTACATCGATGTTTCAGGACTTTTCAGCCATCGTCAGGACTGTGTGTTACAACAAACCAAACTCATGTAACACACAGTCCTGACGATGGCTGAAAAGGCCGGAAACATCGATGTAGACTGACTCCAACATTGTGGTAAATATTAAAATAATAAATATAAAATAATAATATAAATTATAAAATCAAAAACCATGAAATAATAGTGCTCAACTTTTTGATAAAAGGAGATATTTATAAAATATATCAAGTATAAGCATGATCAACGTCTACAACAATATTGTTTCAAGCATTCGCTCTCATCAGGAAGTGAATGCTCGAAACAATATTGCAGAAGTTGACCATAATTATACTTGATATATATATATATATATATATATATATATATATATATATATATATATATATATATATATATAGTATATATAATATATATATATATATATATATATATATATATATATATATATATATATATATACATACGCACATATTTTTTCTATAAAGACTACTACAACAAAACTCGGTCTCTTATCACCAAACGTACATCGTGTCATTATTTGACTTCGTAGTTGTTAATTTCCAAGGGCTTCAGTCGATTTTCACTGTAGACACACATACACACACACACACACATACACACACATACACACACACACAAACTCTAAAAAAAAGAGAGAATATAGACATACAAGAGCACCAGAAAGGTTTCCTTTATTCCTTAACTAGAAAATATTTTCCATTCCCGCCCATATTCGTACTGCTATCAGTTCAATCAATGTTCCCAAGTCATGTCTAATTTAGAGTATTTAATTTGACTCCAATAATATTTTGAAGATGTCGTTTTTAACTCCATTTTCTCCATCTCTATCTTCGTTTATGAGACTGTTCTCAAAATCAAGGATATTATTTAGTACGATTCGAATTGACAAGTAAATAAATTGGAAAAAACAATGGAGAAGATATTTGCTATCTTCAGATTTTTTGGGGGTTAAATGATGAAAAATGTATATGGCGATTTGGTTACAAAATTTTGGCAGAAATAGAGTCTAAACGTTGGTCCGTTATACCTACTTCCGGATGGCATGTTGTGAGCTTCTTAGCCAAGTGCATACTATCAATAGATAGATCAAAGTTGACGTCACTTTGGTCATTATTTTTTTATATTTTCTATTTTTATTTTTTGCCATCCACGTTTATGAGTAATTCTCACTAAAACTATATTAACCAGACTATAAACGATCATGGTTACAGTTACACAAAGTTTTATATGTTGGTCCGTTATACTTCTGGGTGGCAATGTTGTGAGCTCCTTAGCCAAGCGCATACTATCTATACTGTTTTAAGTGAAATTAATAATTTATTACTGCTAGAACTGCCAAAAACTATGAATGTTTATTGTATAGCATAGTCATTCATTAACCTTTACGTGTAGTATGCGATCTCAAGGTCGGAAGATGGACAGCTATTTGATCAGTTTATGGGTGAGAGAATATCAGTCCATGGAAGACGGTAAGTCATCGATGCGGAAAGCCCTGTATTAATATTATGTACTCCAACTGGCCTAGGGTATAGATAGTGTGCGCTTGGCTAAGAAGCTAACAACATTGCCATCCGGAAGTATAACGGAACAACACACAAAACTATGTGTCACCTTAAAAGTTTATAGATAGTATGCGCTTGGCTAAAAATCTCACAACATTGCCATCCGGAAGTATAACAGACCAACACACAAAACTATGTGTAACCTTAAGAGTTTATAGATGTATGCGCTAGGCTAAGAAGCTCACAACATTGCCATCCGGAAGTATAACGTACTAATGCACAATACTATGTGCAACCATGAACATAGAGAGCCTGGTCAATACAGTTTAGTGAGAATTACTCATAAACGTGGATGGCAAGAAGCATTAACAAATACCCGAGTGACGTCAACTTCGATCTA
>NC_088369.1:42263234-42273234 GCF_034508935.2 Berghia stephanieae
GTGTTGAATCAGAGATATGAATATTTATAATATAAATAACCGAGTGATCAATTTGTCATAAATTACTGCAAATATCTCATTAATTTCATTTTTCAATGATAGCCTGTAAAGCAAATAATAAACATATCGATAACATTGAATCGATTTTAAGCATTGAATCGAATTTAAGAGAACAAAACTTGAATGATATTTAAATTTATGCAACTGAATGTTTGCATTCTATCCTTTTTAAATAAACTTAGTCTTTTTTTCAGATTATTTGATGTGGTTTTTTTTATATCGTATTATGCTATTATTATTTCATGTTATTTGTTTATTCATATTTTAATTTCCTAATGTGTTCATTTATCGATCTATTTATTAAATCGTTTCTTTATTCACTTGATTTGGGATGTTTATTTTATCAATCTTTTGAGTGTAGGATGGGTGTATACTTTCAGCTAATAAATAAGTCTATAGATAGTATGCGTTTGGCTAAGAATCTCATAACATTGCCATCCGGAAATATAACGAACCAACACACAAAACTATGTGTAACCTTGAACGTTTATAGTCTGGTTAATGCAGTTTAGTGAGAATTACTCATAACCGTGTATTGCAAAAAACAATAACAAAGACCGGAGTGACGTCATCTTCGTTCTATCTATACCATTCACATTATCGACCCTCGATAAACAAACATGATAATGTAAAAAGTATTGTTATAGATATATCCGGCATTAGATTAACATTAAATTTGTGAGGCTATGTGGTCTAGTGGTATGACACTAGCTTTCGGATCGGAGGGTCCTGGGTTCGAGCCTCGCTCGGCGCATAGTTGAGTCCTTCGAAAAGGTTCTTTACTCTCTATAACCGCACTCGGGTGTTAAATAAGTACCTGGCCGTTACAGCGTTGTCTCTGTCAGAAAAAATATTGTTATATCGCAAAAACAGGTGTCATGCGTCTTGTTCTACATGTTACGTGTTGCCGTTGGTCATGGACCCCTTGCAAAGCGCTTTGAGCACGTTTAGTAGATATTGCGCTATATAAAAGCTCAAGCTCAAGATACAAATCTCAATTGGATTCACTAGTCTGATGTCACGTTACCCAGCAATGAGCAGCTTGGTTCTAAACAAAGAAAATCGGTAATTTTTTATTCTTCATGCTGGTTAGAACTTTTTCACATGTCATGTGATCAGAATGTATAAAGGTCAAAACATGATCAGATTTATAACGTTTTTCTCCTCTGGATATACTTTTATGCTCGTCGGAGAAGTATTCCATTAGGCCGTCCGCCATTGTCCCGATAGTTTAGAACCAGTTACTAAGTTACTAAGCATCATTAAATTGAGCGTTATATAGCGCAATATCCACTAAACGTGCTCAAAGCGCTTTACAAGGGGTCCCTGGTCAACAGCAACATTTAACATGTAGGACGAGACATGACGCCTGTTAGGCGATATTACAATTTTTCGGACAAAGACAACGCTGTTAACGGCCAGGTACTCATTTTACACATGAGTGCGATGAGAGAATATGAGTAAAGAGCCTTTTCCAATGACCCAACTATGCGCCGAGCGCGAGGCTCGAACCCAAGACCTTCCGATCTGAAAGCGAGTGTAATACCAATAGACCACATTGCCGCACATTACGAGGGAAGTGACGTCACGACTGTTGAATCCTATTGATATCGCACAGTTAGTTTCGCAACGTATTTCTAAAAACCCAAAAACGTGCGTGATTTAACTTGACATCCACTGTTATTTGTTCACGACGCATGTCAGAGGAATACGTCATAAACACGTGACTCGCTCGCCACCTTTTAAAGATGTCGGCAGTGATTAATTGAAAGCCAGACGACACCAGTGACAGAAGCACTCAAGTTACACTTCCCGAATCGCCGCCCATGGAATGGAACCCACGAAAAAATGAATATTCATGCGGCGAAAATTCCGGTTTCCTCTGTACTATTTTAAAATCTTGTTGAATCAAAACAAAACAAATAGCACCACTTCCGTTTCAAAATCGACGCCATGTTTGCCCAAGAGATTTGTAGAATGGTATAGATTACAGTTGTGTCTGATTATATCGATTATTTCCATTCATTCAAAAACTAGTTATTAATGATTTACTTTTATACTTTCCTTTATAACTAAAATCTATTATTAGAACACTGTCAAGGACACTGATATAATAATATGCGACTAACCAAGTCAGTCTGGTATTATATCGGAATGAACAAGGTGCGGCTATGTGGTCTAGTAGTATGACAATCGCTTTTGGATCGGATGATCCTGGGTTCGAGCCTCGCTCGGCGCATTTTTGAGTCCTTGGAAAAGGCTCTTTACTCACATTCTTTCATCGTACTCAGGTGTAAAATAAGTACCTGGCCGTCAACAGCGTTGTCTCTATCCGAAAGGAAATTGTCATACCGCCTAACAGGCCTAACAGTATTGCTGTTGGCCAGGGGCTCATTGTAAAGCGCTTTGAGCACGTTTAGTGGATATCGCGCTATATAAAAGGTTAATTTTTAAAAAAAATTAGATGAAGAAAATCTAAAATTTATGAGAATTGAGACATTTAAATTCTTTACACATTTTTGATTAAAGCTTACTAGCTTTAATGAAGCATTTATTTCAACTTAACATTTGATAGTTAAGCATGTTGGAAGTTAAGCTTAAAGATGACTTTTTATCATCCGATTTTCTCGGACTTGATACCGTTCTGAAAGAATTGGTCATATATATATATGGTTACACAGAGTGTTGTGTGTCGGGCCGTTATACTTCTGGATGGCAATGTTGTGAGATTTCTTAGCCAAGCGCATACTATCTATACACTCCAGAAAGGAATCGAATTTATAGAAATAAAGAAATAGACAAAAAAAGTAAATAAATAAATAAATAAATAAAGATATAAAAAGATAATGAGAGAGTAAGAGAAGAGAGAGAGAGAGAGAGAGAGAGAGAGAGAGAGAGAGAGAGAGAGAGAGAGAGAGAGAGAGGTGTACATGTTATTTAAATGTCTGATCAAAATTGCAAATCACAGACTCATTCTTCATCGACATCGCATAATGGACGAGATTCTGTGTTGGTCTCAGAATAATATTATTATTTCTTTCCGTTACAATAATAATAAGACAGTTACAATTGGATTCAATAGTCTGATGTCACGTCGCCCAGCAACGGCGGCCATCTTGGTTCTAAACAAAGAAAATGGTTACTTTTTATTCTTCATGCTGGCTAGAACCTTTAATATGTCTTGTGATCAGAATGTGTAAAAGTCAAAACATGATCAGATTTATAATGGGGTTTTTTTTCCCTCTGGATACGCTTTTATGCTCGTCGGAGAAGTAGTTCATAAGGGCATCCGCCATTGTTCCGATAGTTTAGAGCCAGTGACTAAGTTACCATGCGTCATTACGAGGGAAGTGACGTTAGGACTGTTGAAGCGTATTGTGACGTGCTCGGGGAAAAGACCATTAGAAAGAATGGACAGAAAACTTCGCCTTTCAAATGTCAAATTGATACTAGGCTGCTAGAAGCTGTGGAATGTAAAATAAAGTAATAACCAAAAATGAATATAACAGATTTTTTAAAAACCCAACAAAATACCAAACACGGCTCAAAACCCTTCTTCAGCCAACAACAACAAAAAAACACAAAAAAACAAAACAACAATAGATACATAACTATATTACTAAGTAATATCGGAGGGTGGGGTTGGGAAGGTATGCGTTAATTGATGCTTTATCTCCTATTTATTATTTATATACGCAATAAACGTAAACGTCAATATTTAGAACACACACAGACCCACAAACACACAAATATACACAAACACACACACACACACACACATATATATATATATATATATATATTACACACACACACACACATATATATATATATATATATATATATATATATATATACATATATATATATATATATATATATATATATATATATATATATATATATATATATATATATATACATACATGCAAACAAGGAGACATGAAACTGTCTCCAACTGGTAACACCAGAAATTCAGCCTTCTTTTTAATAATACAAACAAAACGACCCAGAAATGTCACCAGAATTACAGAACGATTGTGATAAATTATCGCGGGAATATTACCGATGACAAATTAATTCCTGGAAGATTCCAGACCATAATATTCCACAGCATGTCTGAGACGCGTGAGAATTGGCCTGCTGGAATCTGTTTGTGTTTATTTTATAGAGTTGGAATAATTTGTGGGATCGGAGATGAGGTATCGTCTTTCCATTGTGATTCGATTATTGAAAGCGCCCAGCCAAATAAATAAATACTGTCACAGCTCATGAATATTCAAATTATGATGAGCTTATGGCAGAATGAAAATGTTGAAATTTGAGCTAAAATATCCCGGATAAATCTTCCGGAATATAATAATATAACACCGTAATTATTTTTTGTTATTACATGTTTTACCCGCTAATTCGCACTCAAGCAAAAAGATGATCTAACACTCTCAAGAAATCTATTGGACTCCATAGATCACAGGGAATCTATTTGAGATCCTATATCATCATTGTGCGAGTATGTGGTCTAGTGGTATGACACTCGCTTTCGGAACGGAAGGTCCTGGGTTCGAGCCTTGTTCGGCGCATAGTTGAGTCCTTGGAGAAGGCTCTTTACTAACATTCTCTCATCGTACTCAGATGTAAAATGAGTACCTGGCCGTTAACAGCGTTGACTTTTTCCAAATAAAAAATGTAATATCGCCTAACAGGCGTCATGTCACGTCCTAAATGTTAAATTATGTCGTTGTTGACCAGGGTCCCTTTGTAAAGCGCTTTGAGTACGTTTAGTGGATATTGCTCTCTATAAAAAACAAAAAACAAAAACAAAAAGCTCAATCAATCAATCAATCAATCAATCAATCAATCAATCAATTGTTATTTGAGACTGTTGTTATAACCATTCCCATATTCCTTCGTGACATAAATTCGTGTTTAAGTTACACGTCAGGGTGACTCAGTGATGGACGCCGTCATCGTTCAATGAGGTTTGACAGATTCTGTTTGTGACGATTGCATTGCCATTAACTCTCTCGTGTAACCTTAACTCTCTCCTTACCAGCCATTTTCAGGATTTCCCCCCAAAACTTCACACACAACTAACACAACAATATATTTTTTATCACTCAAACACAATAGCAGTAAAATTCTTGCGATAAAAAAATTCTGTAGCAAAACATGCTCTTCAACACACTGTTCATTATCTGTAAATGTTATGATGTACAAAAGAAATTTGAATAAGAAAAATGTTGATTGTATCGTAACGAATGTGACGATTTTACAATAGTTGGCAAGGAGAGGGTTAATAACTGATTGACAAATAGGATAATACTTAACTCCAATCTTTCTCTAGAATCGCAAAGCAAATGGGTTTTTTTATTTCTCAATTGCAATTGGAATCGAATCATCAACATTAAAAATTCAGTGAATGACAAATTCCATAATTTGATTGATGCTTTAAGTCAACCGGATGGGTTCACATCAAGATTTCCACATTGACGCACCGCCACTGCGTCTTTTAACCCTCTCCATACCAACTACAGGAAAATCGTCACATTCATCACAATACAACCAACATTTTTCTTATTCAAATTTCTTTTGTACATCATAAAATTGAAAAAAAGAATGAACATTGTGTTGTAGAGCATGTTTTAGCTAAAGAAATTATGTATCGCAAGAATGTTACTGTTATTGTGTCTGAGAGATAAAAAATCTATTTTGTGTTAGTTTTGGGGAAAATCTTGAAAGTGGCTGGTAAGGAGAGGGTTAAAGAAACGACTCTTCAGACTGGAAGATGAAGGGGTTGTTCTTATGATCAGAATCTTTCGTGAATAATCATTACTCATACTGACACATTCATGATTTATTATTAATTGTGACCGATCGTCTGAGAACGGTCTTTTGTCGGGTTGAACTTAATGCTTATAGATAGAACGAAGTTGACGTCACTCAGGTGTTTGTTATTGTTTTTTTCCATCCATCTTTGTGAGTAATTCTCACTAAACTATATAGATAGTATGCGCTTGGCTAAGAAGCTCATAACATTGCCATCCGGAAGTATAACGGACCAACACAGAAAACTATAAAATCTAAATAAATTTTATTCACGTTTCGACACAGCAAACAAATTTGATATTGAAAATGAAAAACATAAATTAGACAGGGCTTTGGAAGATGAAATGACTATTGAGGTCAGTGAAGAAGAAACGAGATTCGTATTTTCGAAACTAAACGAGAGGAAGGCTGCTGGGCCGGATGGATTGAAAGGAAAATTATTAAAAGAATGTGCCCATCAGCTTTCCCCCATTTATACACATATTTTTAACTGGTCCCTCCAATGCGTTTCGATCCCTGAAATTTGGAAAACTTCAAAAATTATTCCTGTTCCAAAAAAGAAAAACTTGAAACGATGAACGATCTCAGACCTGTTGCACTGACTTCAATAGTCATGAAATCTTTAGAAAAACTTGTTCTTGTTAAAATTAGGAATCAGTTTATGCCATTGAGTGATAGTCATCAATTTGCTTACAAACCAGGACGTGGCGTAGAGGATGCCATTTTGCTGTTTACAAACAACATCTACAGGCATCTAGATCACGCTAGGAGCTATTGCAGATTGCTTTTTGCGGATTTTTCTTCAGCGTTCAATACAATGCAACCTCAGTTGGTTGTTCAAAAATTGACTAGTCTGAATTTAAACAAGTATATAATTGCTTGGGTGCTCGAATTTCTTACGGAGAGAGCACAATATGTTCAATTAGGACAAAACAAATCTTCCTGTATAACTACAAATACTGGTGCTCCTCAAGGTTGTGTATTGTCCCCTGTATTATTCACAATATACACGAATGACTGTAGAAGTCAAAACCTGAGTGTACCTTCAATAAAGTTTGCAGATGACACCGCTCTTCAAGGCCTCATAACAAATGGCAACGAAGTGGCTTATAGGCAAGAAATTGATAGATTTGTGTCTTGGTGTGATGCCCACCACCTAGAGCTTAACATAAGCAAGACAAAGGAGCTAGTGATTGACTTTAGGAGAGTGAAGGAACAAATAGAACCGTTAAAATTAAAGGACCAATTCGTCCAGCGAGTTCCTCACTACAAATACCTTGGTGTAACGATTGATGACAGGCTCAAGTGGGATGAACACTTGAAAATAATTAAGCATAAGATGTGCAGACGTACATATTTTTTATCAAAACTCTCTCAGTTTAGAATAGATAAAACCCTCTGCACACTATTTTATAGAGCAGTAATTGAAAGTGTTTTGTCATTTTGTATAACAGCTTGGGGAGGCAATTGCTTAGCAGTGGAAAGGAACAAAATAAATTCAAATATTAAAAAAATCCATTAAACGCTATATAAATGATGTTGACGATGTAGATCTTTTATACGAGAAATTTTGTATAAATAAAATAACTAAAATATTAAATGACCAGTATCATCCACTAAGACCATCAATTATTATGTCAGAAAGAAGTGGTCGCCCTTTCTCTATTTCAACGAAAACAGAGAGACACCGAAAATCTTTTCTGCCGTCCAGTATTAGGCTTTATAACAACAAGCAATAATCATTTTATATAATAATTTCTCATTTTTACTTTTAAAAAATAAAAATATTAATTTATTAATTTATTTGTTTTGCAATCTTTTCAATTTTCAATTTATAGTGACAGTTTTAACTATTATACAGTGTTGAAATTATTAATATTATAAAGTGCAGCTCTGGTTATAGAGCTGCTCCTTTTTAAAAAAATATATATACATCCTATTTCCATTGTATTTTTATCTTATTGTGTAAATTATAACACGTCTGTACAAAAAATTTCCTTTTTGGGATGCAATAAAGTATTATTATTATTATTATTATTATTATTATTATTATTATTATTATTATTATTATTATTATTATTATTATTATTATTATTATTATTATTATTATTATTATTATTATGTGTAACCATGAACTTTTATAGTCTGGTTAATACACTTTAGTGAGAAGTACTCATAAACTTGGATGGCAAAAACAATAACAAAGACCTTATTGACGTCATCTTCGCTCTATCTATAAACCAGACTATAAACGTTTAAGGTTACACACAGTTTTGTGAGTTGGTCCGTTATACTTCCGGAGGCAAAGTTGTGAGCTTCTTAGCCAAGCGTATACTATATATGACTGGATTTTAAGCTGAACTCATACACAGAATGACCTAATAATATATGAAAAGAGTAATTTTTGTTTCCTAGACTCCTGTCCTATAGCCTAAAATTTTCTAATTGATTATACTAATAAAAAATAAATAATAAATTGCGCTTATAGATAGAATGCGCTTGGCCAAGGAGTTCACAACATTGCCATCCGGAAGTATAACAGACCAACACACAAACTCTGTGTAACCATGAACTTTTATAGTCTGGTTAATACAGTTTAGTGAGAACAACTCACAAACGCGGATGGCAAAAACAATAACAAAGGCCTGAGTGACGTCATCTGCATACTATCTATATAGCGAGTATTCCCGGTGAAGGGCTCTCCAATAAAATCTCGAGTATATTAAAAAAACAAACACATGAAAACATGACAAACAAATATTAGCGAGAGGTCCAAACATGTATGCAAGTACAGTATATATATATAAATAAATACAATGGAATATGTGTCACACGTCTAGTTTTAAAAAAGTTCATAAATAGATACGTTGAAATTTGAACAACAAGTTGAGTTATTAACCGATATGTGGTCCGATTGCGTCAATATGGTTTTATGTTGGAAATGAAGAAAACGTATGAAGACAATTAGATACAATAACAGAATGATCAGAATTTTAAAAATTCAGTATTTCAAGCTTTCACAAATAAAAAGAGAACCAAAAAAAAAAAAAAAAAAAAAAGAAAAAGAACAAGAAAACAAAAAACAACACCAAAAGGAAACCCCACTCTTCCAACGAAAACATTGAATTTAACTGTAATACTGATTTAAGTTCAGCTTGCCATTCAATTTCAGAGATCATCGTTAACCCATCGCATTACCATTTGGAGACAACAGATCATTCAAATAAACTGTAACTGCTATTAATTCCAAAAGAGAGACAATATTGCCTTGAAAAGTATCAATAACTGCTATTTATCCTCTTATTAATGGGCGAAAATCCTTAATGAGAGACAACAACAAAACAAAACAAAACAAAAAGACATTAAAAATAAAAAAAACGAAACAAAATAAATACAAAAAAGATCGGCAACTCGTTGTCATTAGACAGGTCATTGGTGACTGAAATGCTTGTTAATTAATGTTGTATGGAATATGACTCAATGTTGGATGGTAGAATAAAATATGTCATTGCTCGTGTTTTGATTGATCGGGTTTGTATTTATCACATCTCTTCGTCAGATTACTAATGCGATAATGTCCATCCGTGCTCTTTTGTTTTAGAATCCAACATCATTACATTGTTTCCCGCTTGAATGGGAAATAAATCAACATTTAAAAACTGCAATGAATGACAAATCGTTTGATTAATCTTTCACATCAATCGGGTGGGCTTACAACGGAGAGCCCGACGCTCTGTGCCGCCACTGCAACTTTTGCAAACATCGCCCTATTAAATTGAACGTTTGTATTGTTGATGGTGAGTGATGATGGCGATGATCGTTTTGTGGTTTTCCACAAACAATCGAGACACGTGAACCAGTTCAACGGCCCCTCTTTTAAAAATCAGTGGCGCGGAACGGTAGTACTGCTGCTGGCACGCGAGACGAGAGCGGCCGCCGTACAACCGGAAACGTGATCTGTCAAATATCGTTTAACATGGGCGGTGATGAACAAGAAAGAGCATTGATGAGATACAGAGGTGGAGAAGGAATTGTGACGGGGTCAAGGATTAATGAATCGAATTGGGGAGGGGGGGGGGTGGTTTCATCATAATCATCATTGCGATTTTCACCC
>NC_088369.1:42280734-42293234 GCF_034508935.2 Berghia stephanieae
CAAAAAAAAAAAAAAAAACAAAAAAAAAACAGCAAACAAAAAAGCAAAAACCCGAAAAAAAACAACAACAAACAAAACAAAATATATATTTAAAAAAAAACAACACAACTCTAAATTGTGTTTTCTGGATTAGATTAAACATTTAATTTTGTTATTAAGCCATTAAAAAAAAACATCTTAAGTATCTAATCATCAACACAACACACCCATTTAAATTTACCACAAGGGAGGTCATTGACATAACAACATATTCATGGATGACAGTGGTGAAGGTTGACGTTGGACAATTGAATAAGTAACGTAATGAGTCCAATTATCATACAGATTACACCAGTACAGTATAAGTGTGCCACAAACACAGCAACAGGTCACTGATCGGATGGAACCTTGGTGTCACTCGTTACCAGGACTATGGGCTTGGTTTAAACCTTTCCTTGCCAGCCATTTTCAGAATTTCCCCAAAACTTCACACCCAACTAACACAAAATTAGTTTTTTTCTTACTCAAACAGAAAAGCAACAAACACATTCTATGCATAATATTGATCAGCAAAATGATGAACTCTACAACACAGTGTCACGTTTTTTTTATAGCTATTAAACAACATTTGTCTTTAAATTGTGTGAATTAGAAAAAAAATCTGAATGATAAAAGTGCTGGTTGGATCGTAACGAATGTGACGATTTTCCTATGGTTGGTATGGAGAGGGTTAACGTTGTTGTAATGGACACTATTTGACGTTGGTTTGAGAGTCTTCCCATTACAACTGTAATAAGCCCATAACTATACTTTTAGTTTCCAGACCTGCATATAAGTTTACGTTGGACATAACCCTTAAATCAGACCTGAAAATCTTTTTAAAATTCGTAATTTTTGGGACATAAAAATAATGGTCGCTAAAGTTAAGATTATAAATGAACAATTTACCCTCAGAGGGTTTTAATAACACTTCAAAATCCTTACAAAATTTTTAGTTTGAGCTTATGTAGCAAAAATATCCACTAAACGTGCTCAAAGCGCTTTGCAAGGGGTCCCTGTCCAACAGCAACATTTAACATGTAGGACGATATTATTATTTTTTCGGATATAGACCATGATGTTAACGGCCAGGTACTCATTTTACACCTGAGTACGGTGAGATAATGTGAGTAAAGAGCGTTTTCCAAGGACTCAACTATGCGCCGAGCGAGGCTAGAACCCAGGACCTTTCAATCTGAAAGCGAATGTCATACCACTAGACCACATAGCCGCACGGCTTAATGGCTCTGGAGGTCTACTGTTTACTTCACAATTTACCACATTCTACTTTTTGACTACACCCACCCACTGTCGCTTGTGTTTGAACTTTGACGAAACTAGAATGAAATAACATAGGGTACGAGTAGGTACTTATTATTGTTGTTGTTAAAGATTGTTTAGAATGGATGGATGTTGATGATTATGTTGACGAATTATGTGCTATTAACATCATACAGTTTACACAAATAATGGACGTTTTAAGGCAATTACACGGCAGGGTGTGTTGAATAACACACAATTGACATATGAAATAAATCCCAGCGTGTAAACTGATTTGATATGGTTTTTTTTTTTTTTAATGAAAAATATAATAGACACATAGATAACCACACCTCTCGGACAGCCGTCATAATGTAAACAATTTTTTTATCACATCCAGCACCACCACTAGCACCACGACGACCACTATCACCACTACCATTATTAATACCATTACTATAGAATCCCAAACAACAGAAACTATTTAATGAAATGGATTCCAGGCATTAACCGACAACAAACCGGCAGGGTGTCTCTCGGATAATTACCAATACCTATCGATAGTCTGCGCTTGACCTAGAAGCTCAAAACATTGCCATCCGGAAGTTTAACGGTAAAGTATAACCCAAAACTCTGTGTAGCCATAAACTTTTATAGTCTGGATAATACAGTTAAGTGAGAATTACTCATAGATGTGAATGGCAAACAACAATAACAAATTCGTCAACTTCGTTCTATCTATTGGTGGTATGCATGTTAAAGAAAATACTCACTAGTTCTGTACACCAGGTTAATTCCATCAAAACAAAACTATGTGTAACTTTTAACCCTTATGTTTTTTTAGGTTATTTTTAGGGACTTTAAATGAGAATTAATCACCCAAAAGCCAGGAAAAAAAAACAATAACAAAAAGCCTACTGACGTCAACTTCATTCATTCTATACCAATCAATTGGCGAGTTTATTTTTTACCAATCAAAACACGTTTCCCTTATAATTGGATTCAATAGTCTGATGTCACGTCGCCCAGCAACGGCGGCCATCTTGGTTCTAAACAAAGAATATATGTACTTTTTATTCTGTATGCTGGCTGGAACTGTTCATATGTCTTGTGATCAGAATGTGTGAAGGTCAAAATATGATCAGATTTATGTTGTTGTTTTTTTCCCCCTCTGGATACACTTTTATGCTCGTCGGAGAAATATTTCATAAGGGTGCCCGCCATTGTTCCGATAGTTTAGAGCCAGTTACTAAGTTACCATGCGTCATTACGAGGGAAGTGACGTTACGACTGTTGAACCGTATTGGCCAGTATATTTTTGACCAATTAAAACACGTTCCCCTATAATTCTCCCAATAAAGTATACAGTTTACTTCGAGATTCATAGTTCGGACTTTATATATTATTTGGTAGTAATGTTACCCATATTATGGTTTGGTGGGTTACCGTTTAATGTGCGGCTATGTGGTCTAGTGGTATGACACTCGCTTTCGGATCGGAAGGTCCTGGGTTCGAGCCTCGCTCTCTCGGCGCTTAGTTGAGTCCTTGATACACTTTACTCACATTCTCTCACCGTACTCAGGTGTAAAATGAGTACCTGGCCGTTAACAGCGTTTCTTGGTCCGAAAAATTGTAATATCGCCTAACATACGTTATGTCCCGTCCTACATGTTAAATGTTGCTGTTGACCAGAGACCCCTTGTAAAGCGCTAGGAGCACGTTTAGTGGATATTGCGCTATATAAAAGCTCTATTATTCTCGTAATGTAATAAATGGAGGCCAGACAAGTGATAAACAATAAATCCCACCGGGCATGGCTCATACAATTAACTCACTCTATTTCCAAAGACACGGAATATGATGTACTCGTACGATGTCAATGCGAATCGGATCCAAAGGAACAAAAGATAGATAGGGCCGATCCATTGCTCATTGTTCAGCATTAATCTCGTATAAAGCATTGGTCATGTGACTACGTTGCCCTGCTCCATCCATCGTGTACTTCTATCAAGTCGACCAGTTGTGAGCCGCTTAGAGTGTTGTGGATTAATCTTATGAGCCTCCCTACTTTAGTTTTAGATAACTATAGATAGTATGCGCTTGGCTAAGAAGCTCATAACATTGCCATCCGGAAGTATAACGGACCAACACACAAAACTGTGTGTATCCATGAACGTTTATAGTCGGGTTAATACAGTTCAGTGAGCATTACTCATAAACGCGGATGGCAAAAAACAATAACAAAGACCTGAGTGACGTCATCTTCGAACTATCTATAGATAGAATGCGCTTGGCCAAGGAGTTCACAACATTGCCATCCGGAAGTATAACGGACCAACACACAAACTCTGTGTAACCATGAACTTTTATAGTCTGGTTAATACAGTTTAGTGAGAACAACTCACAAACGCGGATGGCAAAAACAATAACAAAGGCCTGAGTGACGTCATCTTCGAACTATCTATAGATAGTTCGAAGTTGACGTCACTCAAGCCTTTACTATTGTTTTTTTACCATCCGCTCTTATGAGTACTTCTCATTAAACGGTATGAACCAGACTATAAAAGTTCAAGGTTACACATAGTTTTGTGTGTTGGTCCGTTATACTTCCGGATGACAATGTTATGAGCTTCTGAGCCAAGCGCATACTATCAAAATGTGAGTTGAATGGGAGGGGGGGGGGGAGGGGAGAAGAAAAGTATTCTAAATATAAATGAAATAAGAACAAAACAAAACGCAAACATACACACACACACACACACGCGCGCGCGCGCACACACACACATATATAAAATATATATTCGGAAGAGAAAATAAAGTAAAAAGAGACAAGACCTAACGAAATTCTCCAACAGCGACGATAAAAAAAAGATAAACAAAAAACAAAAAAATGAGCTTTTTATGTTGCGCAAGATCCACTAAACGTGCTGAAAGCGCTTTACAAGTGAGTTAAAAAAACCAACAAGAACCCCCCCCCCCCCCACCACTCTCACACATAATTAAAAAAACAAAACAAATACATCCCCTTGATTAGAAGACTTTTATTTACATAATGTGTCGTGATTGTCGTCAGCTATGACTGGGTTGAACAAGTTATTTATAGATCATGCTTCCAGCTGGAAGTAAAGTAGCTAGTGCCCATAATGAAGAAAAAAATATCTACCAAGAATTTTATACCTGAATATGGTGAGGAAAAAATGTATGAAAGCAGCTTTTCGCAACTTTCCAGAATGTGAGTATAGATAGAACGAAGATGACGTCATTCTGGTCTTTGTTATTGTTATTTTTTTTTTTTTTGCCATCCGCGTTTATGAGTAATACTCAATACACTGTATTATCCGAACCATAAAAGTTCATGGTTACACATAGTTTTGTGTGTTGGTCCGTTAAACTTCCGGATGGCAATGTTGTGAACTTATTAGCCAAGTGAATACTATCTATAGACTCTTTTCCTTGAACTTTCGACCAACAGATCACACGCCGGGTGCAAAACTACTGGACCACGAGACCAGGTTAATGAAGTCCCTGTGCATCGTGAACTATTTGCTTACATCGGAAGCAGCTGTGGTCGACACACACTCGAATAACAAGGCACCAACAATGCAATTCCCCAAAAGTCGACCAATTACTGGTACATGGAAACATGGCGATGTTTCCAGAACATTCGTTGCTCACCGTTAATTCGCTTAACAAGCGACACAAAGTTACCATTACAACCAACAACCACTATTACTATTACTAACGAAAGAGTGAAAATGGAGAGGCTTCGTATGGGAACAAAACAGGCAATGGACGTTTCGGGTACAAGCCCTTCGTCAGCACAACAGTACACAAATAAACGTGGAAAACAAATTTATTTGTTTTCCACGTTTATTTGTGTATTGTTGTGCTGACGAAGGGTTTGTACCCGAAACGTCCATTGCCTGTTTTGTTCCCATAATGAAGCCTCTCTATTTTCACTCTTTCGTAAGTATTTTACGATCACCGGCTTCAGGCAGCCCTTACCGTTTTCTATTACTATTACTACTTGTACTACATATTCGTGTATATTGTATGCCAAAAATAACTTACCTAAACTACATGACGAAGCTTACTCAAGTGTTTCTACGGTATGTCTAGCGTTTAACTATAATTAATTATTATCACTTTGTCCGAAGTCAGCGGTAACAACATGACTTTGAGCTTTAGAATGTTCGATTAGTTAGAAGTCTCTCTCTTTCTCTCTCTCTCTCTCTCTCTCTCTCTCTCTCTCTCTCTCTCTCTCTATCTATCTATCTATCTATCTTTCTATCTATCTATCTATCTATCTATCTATCTATCTTTCTATCTATCTATCTTTTCTATCTATCTATCTATCTTTCTATCTATCTATCTATCTATTTCTATCATTATCTATCTATTATCTATCTATCTTTCTATCTATCTATCTATCTATCTATCTATCTATCTATCTATCTATCTATCTATCTATTCTATCTATCTATCTATCTATCTAATTTTATCTATCTATCTATCTATCTATCTATCTATCTATCTATCTATCTATCTATCTATCTATCTATCTATCTATCTATTATCTATCTATCTATCTATCTATCTATCTATCTATCTATCTATCTATCTATCTATCTTTCTATATATCAACCTAATCTATCAATTTGTCTACCTGTCTATCCATCTCCATCCATTAATAATCGTCCACAACTTCCCATCCTATAACACGCACTCAATTTCAAGAAAAAAATAAATAAAAGAAAACAATTAGGGATCGTGTTGGTTGGCCTACAATTTTATGATGGGTTCACATATAGAAAGTATGCGCTTGGCTAAGAAGCTCATAACATTACCATCGGGAAGTATAACGGACCAACACACAAAACTGTGTGTAACCTTGAACGGTTATAGTCGGGTTAATACAGTTTAGTGAGAATTCCTCATAAACGCGGATGGCAAAAATAAAACAAAAAAAAAACAACAAAAAACAATAACAAAGACCCGATGATCTGGAGAGTAAGTTTGAATCTTAAATGAGCTTTTTTTTTAATATAGCGCAATATCCACTAAATTATGTGCTCAAAGCGCTTTACAAGGGGTCCCTGGCCAACAGCAACATTAAACATTTAGGACGGGACATGATCTTACTAATAATTCTAAATTTGATTTTATGCTGTAACTGTCATCTTTCCAGTCTTTGATCATGCTCGTTAACGCTTGAGTATCAACACCACATGCCACTAATAACCCAAACAAAATTATAAAGTACTTCGATAGCAGATAATCACCCCCTAGAGAACCGACCCTCTTCCATCAAAAATAAAGCATAAATATCGCCATACACTCAGAAAACGCCTATTATTTTCATGTTGCCCATGAAACGTTATAACTTCAAATTTTATCAATCGTTTAATATGGTTCTTAATAGGATTCAATAGTCTGATGTCACGTCCGCCCAGCAACGAGCAGCTCGGTTCTAAACAAGCTCGGTGCATAGTTGAGTCCTTGGAGAAGGCTCTTTATTCACATTCTCTCACCGTACTCAGGTGTAAAAAGAGTACCTGGCCGTTAACAGCGTTATTGTCTGTCCAAAAAGCATTGTAACATCGCCTAACAGGCGCCATGTCCAGTCCTAAATTGTTAAATGTTGCTGTTGGCCAGGGACCTCTTGTAAAGCGCTTTGAGCACATAATTTAGTGGATATTGCGCTATATAAATATTTTTAAAATTATTTTTTTTAATATAAAACGATGTTTTGTCAGTAACTGGCATGATAATAGTCACCAATCAACCATCGACAGCTGCTAAACCTCATTGGCAGACCAATCAATCAAAACAAAAAGACACCATCATTCGCCACACTATATAGGTTCCGGAACAGCCCCCCCCCCCTTCACCCCCCCCCCCCCACCCCAGCCCCGCTTATTTTTCTCCTTAACCAGTAGTTTAACTGCCGTACTTTGGAAAGGCTCACATTAAAATTTTTTTTTTTTTTTAAATTGGCAAGAAAAAAAACTCGTCCTTCAAATATCGATCGATTTAAATGACCCTCGTCTTGGCAAAAACTAAAACTCTTTGGCAATCTTGGGGGCCTCGAGAGGTCTGCATTAATTAAAGTCCAAGGTTTGAGGGTCTTTGCCAACACGAGGACCATTTAAATCGACCGTTATTTGAAGGACGAGTTGTTGTTTTTTTTTTTCCTGGCCAAATTATTAAATTAATACGAGTTTTCTAGATGACGGCAATAATAATAATAATAATAATAATAATAATAATAATAATAATAATAATAATAATAATAATAATAATAATAATAATAAATGGCATTTATAGAGCGCTTTACCCCATTGTCACAGGCTCTAAGCGCTTTACAGTGATATAAAACAAAACATATTACAGTGAGACAAGTGTGAAGGAAACGTGATACGAATTCAATTTAACAACAAAATATGAAAATAATATTGCAACATTATGACGTAAAAAGATAAAACTTTAAGCAAGATTTGAACGTTGTCAACGAATCCGAGCATCTCACGTGTGATGGGAGAGAGTTCCAAAAATGGGGGGCCGAAAATTGAAAAGATTGTTCACCTATTTCACGCAATGGCTTAGGTTTGACAAGGATTGATTGGTCATTGCTTGACCTCAAGTTTCTATTGGGGAAATATAATATGTTTAGAAGGTCTTTAATATAGGAGGGACTGTTCGTGCTCAGGGATTTGTAGACAACAGTATGATAGAATAATAATGCTAAAATAAGTACAGGGAAACATACCCCTATAGATAGTGTGCGCTTGGCGAAGAAGCTCAAAACATTGCCATCCGGAAGTATAACGGACCAACACACAAACGATCTAACAAACTCAGCAACCCAGTAAATGCTGTGTGGACATGCGAGGTCAGAAAAAAACAAAACAAAAAAAAAAAACACCTCGACTTCACGCGGTCCCTTTGAGTGTGAAGCGAGTATTCTACCAATTGAGCCATCAGGACACGATAGACACCTGAAAATAAATTCACTCCCTCCTTACCAGCCATTTCCAGAATTTTCCCTGCACCATCAAACCATCCCTCTTACTTAAACAGAAACGCAACACGTACAATCTATAGATAGTATGCGCTTGGCTAAGAAGCTCACAACATTGCCATCCGGAAGTATAACGGACCAACACACAAAACTGTGTGTATCCATGAACGTTTATAGTCGGGTTAAAACAGTTCAGTGAGCATTACTCATAAACGCGGATGGCAAAAAAGAATAACAAAGACCTGAGTGACGTCATCTTCGAAATGAACTGTATTAACCCGACTATAAACGTTCATGGATACACACAGTGTTGTGTGTTGGCCCGTTATACTTCCGGATGGCAATGTTGTGAGCTTGTTAGCCAAGCGCATACTATCTATACATAAAATTGTTCAGCTTAAAGAGCTCTATCTACAACACGGTGTGAAGTTTTTTATAGATAGCTATATCAAAAACTTTTTTTTTTAATTTTGTGAAAAGAAGAAGAAACTAGAATGAGAAAAATTGTTGATTTTATCGTAACGAATGTGACGAGTTCCCTATAGTTGGTTAGGAGAGGGTTAACTCACTCAACCCTAACACCGACTATATCCGTAGTTTACCCCAGGTTACTTTTACCCCATGCCTATTTATTACATTTTTTCTGAGACAAGTTATAGGCGTAGATAGTATCAAAGCTAATGTTTTTAGTTTTTACATGTTAATGGTAGTTGAATAAAACTCTCTCTGCACATGCTCAATTTTAATACATTTTTTCCAATTGTGACCCATCGTCTCAAAACGGTATTATGTCGGAACGAACCAAATGCTTAAAAGCCGAATTCAATGTTAAACTGGTCAAAACTATAAATTGTTGGCATAAGCACCCTAAAATATGTTATCCATTCTCCCCAATAAAACATACAAACTCAACACAAGTCTGATATTTCTGGCTATAAATTCAATTCTCAACATCTGAACCATTCCGACTTAATACCGTTTTGAGGCAAAGAGTCACAATTTTGAAAAGTAGCAAAAATCTCTAGGATTGAGTGGGTTAATATGAGCCTGTTTACCATTTATTGTGTTATGGAGAGTATTAATTTATATGTTGTATTGGTCTGAAAATATCCCCATGACAACAATGAAAGGACTACAGCAATTTGGTTAATTAGAGCCATACATTCTTCCGCGTAGATTTAATGTCACAGACAAGTGAACAAAATGGCAGGAAGAATATCGAACCCAGGGGCTGAATGAATTATCATTGCGATACTAAAACAAAAAAAAAATGATACTAACAATATTATTATTATTATCATCTACAATAATAATAGTGATGGTAATAATGGCGACAAAAATGTGACACAACGTCTCAAAACGGTGTAATGTCGGAACGAACCATATGCTTGAAAGCCGAATTAAATGTTAAACTGGTCAAAAATATATATTGTTGGCATTATCACTCTAAAATATGGTATCCATTCTCCTCAATAAAACATACAAACTCTACACAAGTATGATATTTCTGGCTATAAATTCAATTTTCAACATCTTAACCATCCCGACTTAATACCGTTTTGAGGCAAAGGGTCACAAATGATACTAACAATATTATTATTATCATCTACAATAATAGTGATGATGATAATAATGGCGATAAAAATAATAATAATAATGATGATAATATGGGTTAGAATAATGCTACAAATTTACAACAGGAATCGTCACGGGGGGATGCCAAAAACAAGGGATGTCACTTACCGTCCGTGCCGCTATGAAAGAGGCCTTTTCCGCTTCCGGTCTCCCCCAAAACAAGGGAATTAACTCTATTCTATCTGGCTGTCTGGCCCATCAATTTTTTGGGGGGCGATTTCATCGAATTCATCGCTAATCTATAGTACGCTGAGGGAATGTATGTGGTATGTGTGTGTGCCAGTGTGTGTGTGTGTGTGTGTGTGTGTTTGTGAATGGATGTGTGTATGAGGACAGTATGTTCATTTGTTTGATTGTGTGTGAGAACAGTGATGAACGTTTCACTTTTCTCACTTCCAAATACAGTATTTGGACAAAACTGCTGGAAATTGAGAAAAAAGAACAACCCCCCTCAAAAAAAAAAAAGAAAATAAACAAAACAAAACAAAACAACAATAAAAACACACAAAAAACCCCCAAAAAATTCAAAACAAAGAAAACCCCAAAGAAAAAAACAAAAAACAAATCCAAAACAAAACAAAAACAAACAAAAAACATTTTAAAAACCCACGTATTTAGAAAACATTGGCTAGATAGAAAATTGCCTGTCTTCAAATTATATCAATCGATCAAAGCGCCCCTCCCCTCGTCTTAGCAAAAACTCTCAAACTGAAACTTCAACGACGGTTTGAGAGTTTTAGCCAGATAGATACAACGCTGTTAACGGTCAGCAGGTACACATTATACATCCGAATGTTGTTAAACGTATGTTAGTTAAGAGCCTTGTCCAAGGACTGTAAACCATTCAGAAAAGTGAGTGGAGCAGGCACTTATGTTGGTAACAACTAGAGATGAAGTGAGTAGGAAAGTGCCAGAAGACAACAGAGAATAAACATTTTTCACATACATATCAATTTATTGACATTGTCCCAATAGTTTATCAGAAAATGCTGTTATGAAAAATCAAGACATAATTCAAGATGGCCGATGCAGAAATTCGCTTTTTCTTTCTTTTTTTTCTTTGGGAAGGGGAGGGGGGGGGGGGGGGGGGGGGGGGGGGGGGGGGGGGGGGGGGGGGGGGGGGGGGGAATTCATCAAAATCTTGGAAAATGTTCTCATTTTGAATCACTTCGAACAAAAAAAAAAAACAACATTTCATAAGATAATTAATAAACAATATTTAACGGTTTTCGGATTATATATTTTTTGGAGGGTAACCCCTCTTAAAGATTATTTCCTTGGGTTTCTAATATTGTACATGCTTCACACAATGTTAGATACACACTTTTTCAATTTGGCAATTTCGCCCCAAAATTCCCATATCTCAGCATAAAAATGATCTGCTAGCTAAAGACTCCTATTTCTACTGAAAGTGATGATGAATATTATGCAAATTTCCGACGTATTTGGACTCTCACTACAACACGCACAGACACAGACATACACACACACAAAATGTACACACACACGGACATACACACACAAGCATACACACACACGGACCAAAAAATGAAAGAAAAAAAAAGAAAAGACAGCTCATAAATCATGACTCACGAAATATTATGGCCTCGTCCCTGGTGCTGTCTACACGATTCACTCAATTATAACGATTAAGAATGCGGATATCTTTTTTTATTTTTTTGGTATGGTAGTTGAAATGAGAAAAAAAAGGGGGATTATTTTGGGATGGTGGTGGTTTGGGGTGGGGGGGTGGGGGGTGGGTGGGTGTTGTATATGTCTGATTTTGGCAAGAGGGAGGAGGGCGGGAGGGGTGGGGGTAGGATAGGGTGGGGGTCAAGGTCGGATTGATTTTTGGTATTGATCGCTCAGTCAGAAAAGCACGTGGAGTCATCTCCGCCATTATGCTTTGGTTCAATTAGAATGGGATTCAATAGTCTGACGTCACGTCCGTTATTCTATAACCTCATTGTTTTACAAAGATAATAATTTCACTATGACGTCAGATTGAAAATTAGTCAATAGGATGCAATAGTCTGATGTCACTTCTGCCCAGCAACGAACAGCTTTGTTCTAAACAAAGAAAATCGGTACTTTTTATTCTTCATGCTGGCTTGAATTTTTTCATATGTCTTGTGATCAGAATGTGTAAAAGTCAAAACATGATCAAATTTATAATGTTTATTTTTTTCTCTGGATACGCTTTTATGCTCGTCGGAGAGGTATTTCATAAGAGCGTCCGACATTGTTCCGATAGTTTAGAACAAGTTACTAAGTTACTATGAGTCATTACAAGGGAAGTGACGTCACGTCACGACTGTTGAATCCTATTGTAGAATATAGTGCGGCTATGTGGTCTAGTGGTATGACACTCGCTTTCCGATCGAAAGGTCCTGGGTTCGAGCCTCGCGCTCGGCGCATAGTTGAGTTCTTGGAAAAGGCTCTTTACTCACATTCTTTCACCGTACTCATGTGTAAAATGAGTACCTGGCCGTTAAATAGCGTTGTCTTTGTCCGAAAAATTGTAATATCGCCTAACAGGTGTCATGTCCCGTCCTGTATTTTAAAT
>NC_088369.1:42308234-42315734 GCF_034508935.2 Berghia stephanieae
TAGGTAGTATGCGCTTGGCTAAGAAGCTCACAATATTGCCATCCGGAAATATAATGTACCAACACACAAATCTATGTGTAACCTTGAACGTTTATAGTCTGATTAATACAGTGTTAGTGAGAACTACTTCATTAACGCGGATGGCAAAAAGCAATATCAATGAACCGAGTGACGTTACATTCGATATATCTGTATTCTCTCTCTCTCTCTCTCTCTCTCTCTCTCTCTCTCCCTCTCTCTCTCTCTCTCTCTCTCTCTCTCTCTATATATATATATATATATATATATATATATATATATATACATATATATATATATATATATATATATATATATATATATATATATATATATATATGTGTCTATCAGACGCCATGTCTCGTTCTACACGCTACATGTTGCTGTTGGCCAGGAACCCTTTGTAAAGCGCTTTGAGCACGTTCTCTAGAGGTTATTGTGGAGGCCAAGCTGAAACTAAAAGGTTATTAATTCGTACAATAATCTGATCTGTTATGTATCTTGATATGTCCAAAAAACAAACCCCAACCCAAACAAACAAACAAACAAACAATCCACCCCCCCCCAAAAAAAAAAAAACAAAAAAAAACAACAAAGTTTTAGTTCCTGTATCATCTTGATGAGTGAGATACGGCCGGTTCTTCAATGCCCAGGGACTTTCACAATTCTGATTAGTTTCCTTAGCTGTCCAGAGAATGCGGAGAATTTTCCGGTAGAATTTCATTTCAATTGCATTGATTTTGTTCTCATCGTCTTTTTTGTTGTTGTTTTGTTTTTGTTTGTTTGTTTGGGTGTTTTATTTGGGTTTTTTTTTGGGGAGGGGGGGGGGGGGGGGGGGGGTTAGGTAATTGTCCATGATTCACGTCCATATAATGCTGTTAAAATTGTGTATGTTCTTGATATTTTCATTTTCAGTTGGATGTTTTCACTTTTCCATAATGTCATCATGTTTGTCAATTAATTGTTTGGGCAAGTTCTATACTCCTTTCGATTTAATTTAGTGGATATTTTTTTCTTTCTTTCGCCTTGGATGTAATATATGTGACCAAAAGCCTAAAACCGGTATTATATTAGATTGAACCAGATGCCGAATACTGAAATTTAAACGGTTGACATAATTTGAATTGTGAAATATTAGGATTGAATAATAAATACAATACTCCACTTTTTAGAGAAAGAAATAAAACTCCAAATAATTGAGCTATTACAAAGGGCAATATCCACTAAACGTGCTCAAAGGGCTTTACAAGTGGTCCATGAGCAAGAGCAACACATAACATGTAGAACGAGACACGACGCCTGTTAGGCGATTTTACATTTTTTTGACAGAAAACTCTGTTAATGGTCAGGTACTCATATTACACCTGAGTACGGTGAGAGAATGTAAGTAAAGAGCCTTTTCCAAGGACTCAACTATATAATATATATTACACACTAAGTACATTGAATCGAGAAATTTCAAGAGTTAAAGAATTTGAAACAAATGAGTTCATAGTTTAATCGATTTCATTTTTATTGATATTGATTCGGAATTTGAAAAGTGAGGTTTTGGGCAAAATGAGTCGAAATTTCAAACGAAGGAGTTAAATAATATTTTGATATTGAACCCGGCTCTCAAAATAGCATTGACTGTTCAATGCGTTTTTTGTTTGTTTGTTTTTTTTTTTAGTTTAACGTGAAATAAAATGTAAATAAATACATAGATGATATCAAAACAAAGTCAAGAGAGACAGAAAATGATAAATAATAAGTCTTATATCGGTATTGCATTTTGATATCGATATACTGACATTCGTATCGATATATCGATATCGCAATTCAAATTGCAATACTTTATCCCTGATGGTTGGACAGAGAGCTCGGGCAAAGAATAGAAACCCATTTAAAAAACAAAAACAAACAAATAAACAAACACCCACACACACACACACACACACACACACACACACACACACACACTGCTGGAAGGTCAGTGCTCTCCCAACTAAGCTATCTATTAAATCTAATTCGTTTAATATAAGCTTATTCCAATGTCCTTGAATAAAATAAAGATCTGAACAAGTCTGTATGAAAGGTGGCAGACCTTGAGGAGGTGGGGTTGCGCGGGGGGGGGGGGGGGGGGGGGGGGGGTGCTGTGACTTCAGGCGTTTCAATTATTAATAAGATATGTCTCCCTAGGGAAACAATTCTATTTTCTTTCGAGCAGATATTAATAGTTTTTAAGCTTTTAATTTTTGTTTCCGATATACAGAATTCTTTAACAGAAAAGTTGAACACCTTTTTATGCTAGACGTCTATTCTTCTTTTATTGTGATAAACCAGACATCTGCGTTCGGATTTTTTAAGATATTCTCTGAAATAACACTTAAACAAAATGACCAGAACGTTTTCCCTTCAAATACCATTCAATTTAAATGACCCTCATCTTGTCAAAAACTCTCAAACCTGGGACTTCATACAATACCATACACAAAACAATACATTACATAATAAGAGATAAATTAGGCCAATATTGTGGAAGAAGAAGAAGAAGAAGAAGAAGAAGAAGAAGAAGAAGAAGAAGAAGAAGAAGAAGAAGAAGAAGAAGAAGAAGAAGAAGAAGAAGAAGAAGAAGAAGAAGGAGAAGATGATGATGATGATGATGATGATGATGATGATGATGATGATGATGATGAAGATGATGATGATGATGAGGATGATGATGATGATGGTGATGATGACGATGATGATCATGATGATAAAGAATATATTGAAGGTACAGGAAGTGGAGGTGGGGGAGGGGGAAACAATAATAAGAGAATTTGGCGATGGAGGACGTGGTAGAAAATGAGCAGAAGGAGAATAAGTAGAAAAGTCCAAAAATCTTACCTGGTCGATTCCGATGTTGGCGGGATTCTTATTGATATCCAGAGCTTTGGCGGGAGATGAATCGACTTGTGGTGATTTGTTTACATCGGTAACTGGGGAAAAAAATAAATAAAGCTATTTAAAAAAAACAGATAAACGAAAGATAAAAGACGAAGAAAAAACATGCAGTAAGATACTTTAATGGAATGATGATAACAAGAAATGAAGTGTTCTTCATGCTGGCTAGAACGTTTTCACATGTCACGTGATCAGAATGTATTGTGATGTCACGTCGTCCTCCCAGCAATCAGCAGCTTGGTTCTAAACAAAGAAAATCGTTACTTTTTATCCTTCATGCTGGCTAGAACTTTTTCATATATCATGTGATCAGAATGTATAAAAGTCAAAACATGATTAGATATAATATATTGTTTTTCTCCTCTGGATACACTTTTATGCTCCTCGGAGAACTATTTCATAAAGGGCGTCCGCCATTGTTCCGATAGTTTAGAACCAGTTACTAAGTTACTATGCTTTGTTGGTCAAGGACCCCTTGTAAAGCGATTTGAGCACGTTTAGTGGATATTGTGCTATAGAAAAGCTCAATTTTGTTAGTGTCCACTATCTAAAACGACAGAAAACAATTGCTATATTATTGTCCGTTTCAAGCTATAGAAACCGGGATAAACTCCAACTCCAAGGAAAGGCCTCTTGGCTGTGAAGGACAAGGACCAAAGAAAAGAAAAATAGAAAAGCTATCAAAACCGGGAGGACCAAGCACACTCCACTATTTCATCCCTTTCTTAACTCACTCAATCCAAGAGATTTTCGCTACTTTTTCAAAATTGGGAAAAAAATGTATTAAAAATGAGCATGTGCATAATGGATAGTATTATTCAACTAACATTAACATGTAAAAACTATAAACATTAGCTTTGATACTACTCCTATAATTTGTCTCAGAAAATGTAATAAATAGGCATGGGGTAAAAGTAACCCCGGGTAAACTACGGACATAGTCGGTGTTAGGGTTGAGTGATTTAATCATTTTCCCTGCTAAAATGTGACCCCTCGTCTCAAAACGGTATTAAGTCGGGATGATTAAGTTGCTCAAAATTGAATTTGTAGCCAGAAATATCAAACTTAAGTTGAATTTGGATGCTTTATAGACGATAATGATTATCCTATTTTACTGTGCTAAATACCAACGTTTCATATTTTTGACCAGTTTAACTATATTTTGACTTTTTAGCGTCTGGTCCATCCCGACATAATACCGTTTTGAGACGAGGGGTCACAAATATTCCCAATAATAAGTGGTAGGCTACGACTTTATTTCGGGCTGGACCATAGCACTCTAGAGACAGAGTATAGATAGCATTGGGCTGGACGCATTGTCTACTAGAAGTCACTGGCTGGACGCCATCCAATAAAAACGGAGGACAAAAGGTCAAGACGATCTTATTGATATTATTATAAATCCTAGAGCTGTTGAAATCGAGGCAGGACAGTCAATTAAACCTCTCTATCTAATTAGGCCGTATTATTCTTCCTCTCCTCTCCCTTCTCTTTCCCTCTCACCGCGCCATTCTTCTTGAGACGTCTGTGAAAAAGGAGGTCTCTTCTAACTCTCCAGTCTCCAGACAGTTTGCAATAAAGGGTTTATAAGTAGTCCAAATATTGATAAAGTATTAATGAGTTAGTATGATAGAATGCCTTTTTACGATTTAGGGCTAACCCACACCGGAGACTGACTCCGACGACCCGGCACTGCCGTCCTCTACCGTCTTCCGGATAAAGTCGTCGGGCACGGACAAAATACTAAGAATAAAGAGAAGAGCCGCTAGACCTACCCATACCAAAATAATTTTTTTTTAAATATCACAACTTCACATGGAATTGATCACAGTCCCTTTGCGCATGAAACACAAGAACCCTACCAACTAAGCTATCAGACCCCACCCCCCCCCCCCCCCCCCACACACACACACAAACACACACTTCAAGCCTGAGACTTAAATGAAATTTGATTAATTGCTTTCATGGAAGATACAGGTTTAAGACCTTGTGATACGTTGATGGTCTTATAGTCTGATACGATGATAATGATAATATAGACAGTGGAAGTTTTCTGTAGAAAATGTGATAAAGGCGTTTTGTGAAATCCGTATTAATCTTCCATCTATCATCAGATTGGGTGACACCGAGGGGAGTGAGATGTCAGGTCACGCGCACGGGATGAGTGTGAAGTATAATTGTTTGTTGTGTGTGTGTCTGGGGGGGGGGGGGCGGCGTGGATTAGAAAGGGGGGGGGGCTGGAAAAGGGGGGGGGGTGTATCGGATGAGATCATTGAGTTAAAATTAAAGTGATCAAAAGGTTTTTTTCTTCCAGTTTCATAAAATATAATATTATATTCACCCCCCCCCCTCCCCTCCCCTCCGTCTTTCCTTTAATAAAATAAAAACGTAAACAAAACAGACAAAGAAAAACAAACCAAAAGAAAACAAAGCAAAAAACTAGAAAGAAGAACAAACCCCCCCCCCCCCCCCCACCCACACCTCAAAATACAAAACAAAACAAACAAAAAAACCAAAACAAACGTAAAGAACAAAAGGTTAGATATGTAGGATTTCGCAAAGAAAAAAGGGCATGACAAGAATCTTTCAAACCAAACTCCAGAATTGTAGGTAAAAATACTCAGGGTCGAAATGAGATAAAAACGTCGAGATGTCACCTTACAAGATTAGACAGAATCGTTGAACAAGGAAACAAGACTTGTAACTTGTAGCGGGAAACCGTATCTTGATAAATTAATCACTGTTTGTGGAAGACAGTGTTCGCACGATAATAATTAATGTCGGTGTTCCTTTCATTCATTTATAATGCGCAACATTGTGTGCTCTCACAAACACACCTTCACAATGTAAAAAAAAACAAAACAAAACAAAATACCAAAAAAGCGAGTTAGATCGTAGCCGTCGTTAAGTTATTGCCTGACACTGAAACCAAAAAAGACTGGCATTTTGTCCAACTCTGACCCCTCGTCTCAAAACGGTATTATGTCGGGATGGACCAGATGCTAAAAAATCAAATTATAGTTAAAACTGGTCAACAATATGAAACGTTGGTATTTAGCACAGTAAAATATGATATTCCTTCTCCTCTACAAAGCATATAAACTCAACGTATGCATGATATTTCTGGCCCCAAATTCCATTTTCAGCATCTTAACACTCAACCCTAACACCGACTATATCTGTTGTTTACAAAGGGTTACTTTTACCCCATGCCTGTTTATTACATTTTCTAGGACAAATTACAAGCGTTTTATCAAAGCTAATGTTTTTAGTTTTTATATGTTAATGGTAGTTGAATAAAACTATCTATGTACATGCTTATTTTTAATACATTTTTTTCCAATTTAAAAAAGTAGTAAGAATCTCTAGGGCTGAGTGAGTTAAGCATACCGACTTAATACCGTTTTGAGACGAGAGGTTACAATTTATTCCTCCAAACCAATCACCAGGCAAGAGCGAGTTCATTATTGTTTAAAGACTGTAATTTGTTTTGTTGTTTTAATTTTCCTTTGATTAATTAGCCAGGAATAAGGTTGGACTCGGATCAATGTCGATGTTTGTTGGTTTTGTTGTTCTGGAAGACGTAGGCAGGGTTAGTGAGTGGTTAATTATTCAAGGCTAATTAGGGACTAAACACATCGGCAGGGTGGGTGGTGGGTCAACGGGGCAGTTTGGGGCAAGGTAGAGAGGTGATGGAGAGGTGAGAGAGATAGATAGATAGAGAGAGAGAGAGAGAGAGAGAGAGGGAGGTGGAGAGAGAGATAGATAGATAGAGTAGAAGAGGAGTAGGAGATGGAGAGAGAGAGATAGATAGATAGAGAGAGAGAGGGATAGATAGATAGAGAGAGAGAGAGAGGGAGATGGAGAGAGAGATAGATAGAGAGAGAGAGAGGGAGATGGAGAGAGATGAGAGAGATGAGAGAGAGAAGAGAGAGAGAGAGAGAAAGAAGAGAAGAGAGAGAGAGAGAGAGAGAATGAAGAGAAGAGAGAGAGAGAGAGATGGAGAGAGATGAGAGAGATGAGAGAGAGAGAGAAAGAAGAGAAGAGAGAGAGAGAGAGAGATAGAGAGAGAGAGATGGAGCGAGATGAGAGAGATGAGAGAGAGAAGAGAGAAGAGAGAGAGAGAGAGAGAGAGAGAGAGAGAGAGAGAAATAGTGTAAGAGAATGTAGATAATATATCGAATGTAACGTCACTCAGGCCGTTGTTATTGCTTTTTGCCATCCGCGTTTATGAAGTAGTTCTCACTAACACTGTATTAACCAGACTATAAACGTTTAAGGTTACACATAGTTTTGTGTGTTGGTTCGTTATATTTCCTGGTGGCCTCCTTGTGAGCTTCTTAGCCAGTGCATACTATCTATAGAGAGGAAAATGATGGAAAAGAAATTATCTTTTAAAAAATCAGCTGTTTTGTTTGTCACTGTTTTATACCCATTTTTTTCCCCGATATTTTTAATGAGAGGAAATTTAAATACTGATTTGAACGAAATAGAATCTGGCCGAGAAAGAGTTAAGGAAAGATGCGATGATGGTAAACAGAATAGACTTTTGGTGGC
>NC_088369.1:42320734-42323815 GCF_034508935.2 Berghia stephanieae
AGCGCTTGAGTCTGGTGTCTCGGAGTTATAACGCTGTATAAGTTTTCAGCATTATTATTATTATTATTATTATTATTATTATATTATATTATTATTATTATTATTATTATTATTATATTATTATTTTATTATTATTATTATTATTATATATTATTATTATTATTATTATATTATTATATTATTATTATTATTATTATTATTATTATTATTATTATTATTATTATTATTATTATTATTATATATTTCATATTATTTTTATAGCTCAATATCCACTTAATGTGCGCAAAGCGTTTTACGAGGGGTCCATTACCAACAGCAACACGTAACATGTAGAACGGAGAAATGAAGCCAGTTAGGCGATAATATATATTTTTTATCCAACAGAGACAACGTTGTTAACAGCCAGGTACTCGTTTTACACTGTGAGAGATTGTGAGTAAATAGTCTTTTCCAAGGACTCAACTATGCGCCGAGCGAGGCTCGAACCCAGGACCTTCTGGTCTGGAAAACTAGACCACATAGCCATGAGGTTCAACCAGTAATAACGTCGTTCTTAAGTAAAACATTACGCAATCTTCCAGTCAACGTTATGTGGCTAACTCGTTTACAGTGATTAGTTTAGTGTTTGTTGTAATAGCGGATAATTTAAAGACGTAGGTCTGGGAAATTAATTCGCTATATCCGGCGAAATGATATAAATAAATGAATAAATAAACTTTATATAGAGCAATATCCACTAAATGTGCTCAAAGCGCTTTACAAGGGGTCCCTGACCAACAGCAACACGTAACATACAGAACGAGACATGACGCCTGTGGTAGGCGATCATATATTTTTTTATTCCGACAGAGACAACGCTGCTGTTAACGGCCAGATACGTTTTACACCTGAGTACTATGAGAAAATTTGAGTAAAGAGTCTTTTCCAAGGGATCAACACAATGCTCCGAGCGAGGCTCGAACCCAGGATCGTCTGAGCCGAAAACGGGTGTCAGTCATACCACTAGATCCGATAACCACGAGGTTCAAACAGTAATAAGTAATCACGTCGTTCTTAAGTAAAACATTACGCAATCTTACAGTCAACGTTGAGTGGCTAACTCGTTTACAGTGATTAGTTTCGTGTTTGTCGTAATACCGGATAATTTCAAGTCGTATGTCTGGCAAATCCATTCGCTATATCCGACGTAATGATGATATGCCATGCTAATTAAACTGCTAATTAGTGACGGTAAATATACTTTTGGTTTTTAAGTCTAATTATAACAACGATGAAGAGATTGACAACCGCTTGTGTTAGGTCAGGTGGGAGGTCGCGGTGTTTAGTGGGTAAAAAAAATGCTGGATATAGTCTGAGATAATTATTTTTAGAATTTATGTGCCCAATCGTCTCACAACGGTACTACTTTGTGGTGAATTTGATGCCTAAAATTCAATTTTAAGTTTAATTTATAAAGAGAATTTATTAGAGAATTGAATTTTTCATTTTTGTTACATTATTGTCTTCAACTCCTGTCTTGACTTTGAAGAACTGTAAATATTTTTTTTTAAAACAAAACAAAACAAAAAATAAAACAAATTTTAAAAATCCATAAATCAAAACGGATACACAAACACACACACACACAACCAACCACACATACACATACACACATACACACATACACAAATACACACACAAACACACATATACACATACACACATACACACACATACACACACATACACACTTTAACCCCACAAAAACCCACACACAAAAACACATACAAAAAATACCCACAACACCAAACACACTACAAAATACACAATACCACACCCCCCACACATCACACATATACACACAACACACCACAAAATACACATACACACATACACAAAACCCCCACACAAACACACACAACACAAACACACACAAAACACACAAAAAAACAAACCCAAACCACACAACACAACAAAAAATAAACACATACACAAATACACACACAAACACACACAACACATAACACATACACCCAACACACCCATACAAAAAACAAAACACACAAACCACACACACAAACACACACACCCCAAAAACCCAAACCCCCCAAACACCCCTACACAAAAACCCCATCACAAAACACACAAACACACATTTTAAAACAAACACACATACACACAAAAAACCCCCACATACCCCATACCACACCCCAAACACACACAAAAAACACATACACACATACACACATACCCACAAACACATACACACATACACACACAACACACAAAACCCCCATATAACACATAAAAAACACCCATACACATACACACATACACACATACCCACACATACCCCCCCCATACACACATACACACACACACAAACACACACAAAACATAAGCAACCCATGTTTAAAATCTATTTTTAAAAAGCAAAAAAAAAACAAAAAAAAAAACAAAAAAAAAAAAAAAAAAAACATCAACATAGATGTTTTTGGTGTGTTTGTGGGTTTTTGTGGTGTTTTTGGAAAAAGGGGGTTTTAATTGTTTTGTTTTTGTGGTTGTGTCGTAAATTAACTCAAGGATACAACGGGGGGGGTCGGGGGCCCCTTTTATAGATAGAAAGCGCTTGACTCAAAACTTTGCCACCCCGGAAGTATAAGGGCCCAAACAAAACAAAACTAGGTGAAACCCAAAGAATTTTTTACGGTCGGGATAATACAGTTTAGTGAGAATAACTCAAAAACATGGATGGCAAATATCGATAACAAAGACCTGAGTGACGTCACCATCATTCTATCTATATTATTTTCTAGGCATTAGCGTTCCAACCCTGGGTAAGGCACTTACGGAAATGCGGTGAACGAGGCGTCCTTGTCCTTTCTACCTGTACGGCGATGGCATCAATGAATTGTCAAAACACCTGTTGCACTTAGGATATTGGGGTTTTCTGCACAGGTGGGTTCCCTTAAAAAAAGTTTTAAAAATCAAAGGGCGCTGGGAAACACCTGTCCCATGTTTTGGGGGAAAATTTTTTTTTTTTTTGTTTGTTTGTTTGTTTGCGTGTGAGTGTTTGTGAGTGTGTTTGGTGTGTTTGGTGTG
>NC_088369.1:42328909-42333909 GCF_034508935.2 Berghia stephanieae
TCCACTGCCCCCCCCCCCCCCGCCCTTTTCTTTATTCTCGCCCCCCCCCCCCACCCCCCCATGAACAAATACATTTAATTGCTCTTTCTCTCTCTCTCTCTCTCTCTCTCCCTCTCTCTCTCTCTCTCTCTCTCTCTTCTCTCTCTCTCTCCCTCTCTCTCTCTCTCTCTCTCTCTCTCTCTCTCTTTCTTCTATCACACTCACTCTGCATCGTTTTCTGATCCCCTTTTCTTCTTTAAATTATGAGACAAAAAGAAAGATAAAAAATAATTGAAGATGGCCCAAAACATTACAGTAAGTACAGGACGAATCGTCCCTATAACAATATTGTGACAAACAGTTCCTGGGCCAATCTCTTCCCCTGATCTTATTCAGTCTCTCACGATTCATCCATGAATTTGTTTGGTCATTCACTCACATATTCATTCATTCAGTCATTCAGTCATTCATTTGGTCACGTGCCCGATGCCCCATCTTTCGTGCGACCATGAGTCAAGCAAGATAATATAAAAATTATTTACTTTATTTTCCTCGTTAAATAAAAATTTCTTTCTTCGTCTATTTCTGTGAGCTATTTTTTTTCTTTTGGTTGATTCACAATCTAAAGTAAGTGTGGCTATGTGGTCTAGTGGTATGATACTCGCCTTCGGATCGGAGGGTCCGGGGTTCGAGTCCCGCTCTGATCGGTGCATAGTCAGTTGAGTCCTTGTAAAATGATTTTTACTCACATTCTCCCGTCGTACTCAAGTGTAAATTGAGTACATGACCGTTCACAGCGTTGTTTCCGTCTGAAAACAATTGTAATATCGTTTAACATGTGTCATGTTTTGTCCTACATGTTACGTATTGCTGTTGGTCAGGGACCCCTTGTAAAGCACTTTGAGCACGTTTAGTGGATATTGCGCTATACAAAGTTTTGTGTGTTTGGACATTCTATCCGACTGATGGATGTTGGGAGTATTTTGCTTAAACGCATAATATAATATAGAATGAGTATAATATCTACTGATTGAGCTAAAGCCCTATCCGACTGGCGGATGTTGGGAGTATTTTGCTTATACGCATAATATCATATAGAATTAGTATAATATCTACTGATTGAGCTAAAGCCCCATCGATGGGCGGATGTTGTTTTGGCCGTACGTGAGCAAATGAGAGACGAGGTCTCTTTGACAGGGAATGAGCGCCTGGTTACAGTTTACTGACACCAGGGGACAATAAACAACAGGCAAATGTAATGGAAACACTGGGCGGGGAGGTTGTCAGGAGACGGGGGGGGGGGGGGGGGGGGTGAGTTATGGATGGGAAAGATGAGGACTGAATGGAATCTGGAAGACAACGGGAAAGACAATGAGTGGGAAGAAGGAGAGCGAAAAGATGGACAAATTAGATAGAGAGATGGGGGTAGAGAGAGAGAGAGAGAGAGAGAGAGAGAGATAGAGATAGATAGATAGATAGATAGATAGATAGATAGATAGATAGATAGATAGATAGATAGATAGATAGAGAGAGATAGAACATAGATAGAGATAGATAGATAGATAGATAGATAGATAGATAGATAGATAGATAGATAGATAGATAGAAAGATAAATAAAGAGAAAGAATGTAAGAGACAGAGGGTATTCAGAAAAAAAGGGGGTGGGGTTGAGTTCATGAGAGAGAAAGAGAGAGAGAGAGAGAGAGAGAGAGAGAGAGAGAGAGTGAGTGAGCGAGAGAGAAGAGAGAGAGAAGAGAGAGAGAGAGAGAGAGAGAGAGGAGAGTGTGAGAGAGAATGAGAGAGAGAGAAAAAAAGAGAGAGGAGAGTGTGAGAGAGAAAGAGAGAGAGAGAGAGAGAGAAACGGAGAGTGTGTGTGTGTGTGTGTGTGTGTGTATGTGTGTGAGAGAGAGAGGCAGAGAGAGAGGGAGACACACAGAGCAGAGAGAAGGGGCACAAATTAGAGAGAGTTAGAGAGAGAGAGAGAGAGAGAGGGAGAGATAAATAGTGAAAGAGTGAAAGAGCGAGCGAGAGAGAGAGAGAGAGAAAGAGAGAGAGAGAGAGAGAGAGAGAGAGAGAGAGGCAATATTAGAACTGAGCAGGAAGTGAAGTCACAGAGTGAGAACAAAATATAATGGATGAAAAGGAAAACTAAGGACAGAATGTTGTAGGAGCGAAAAGAGAGAGAGATAGATAGATAGAGAGAGAGAGAGAGAGAGAGAGAGAGAGTGAGAGAGAGAGGGAGAGTAACAAGCGGAGGGCGGTGGGGGTGAGGGGGTTGTGGGGTGAGGGGTTTGGTGGTGGTAGTGGTGGTGGGAGGGGAGCGATGGGGATATTTTTAATGAGGAAATGAGTAAGGGATATTAATATTGAGAAAATTTGTGATTTATAGTCGTCGAATTGCCTTGGGACTAGACGTCTTATCAAGGATGAGAGGAGAACAGCTGTGTAATAATGGGAGAGAGAGGGAGAGGGAGAGAGAGAGAGAGAGAGAGAGAGAGATCAGAGAGAGAGAGAGAGAGAGAGAGAAAGAAAGATCACAGAGAGAGAGATAGAAAGAGCAGAGAGAGAAAGAGCGGAGCAGAGAGAGAGAGAGAGAGAGAGAGAGAGAGAGAGAGAGAGAGATAAATAAAGAGAGAGTTTAGAACGCCAGATTAGTAGATAGAGATATGTAGATATATAAACATATAGATAGATATATAGTTATATATCTATAATATATATATATATATATATATATATATATATATATATATATATATATATATATATATATATATTATAGATAAATAGACGGTTGAATAGATAGATTGATAGATAGATATATTATTTACAGAGGCAGACAGATATAAAGATGGATTGTCAGATAGATAAATAGACCGATGGATAGATTGATAGATGGATATGTAGATGGATGAATGGATGAAATATTTGTAGAATATTTTTGTTTTCTAATAGTTCGTTGCTATAGGCAACGTTACTTATGTTTATATTTTAAAAACCGATTTTCTTGGAAAGTCGTGTTATTTAACTAAGGTTATTCAGGTATTTAAAAATAGAAAACAAGAGCTTAGCAGGTGAAAGACAGGTTGTCGTTTTTGTATATGAATTATGTTTTTCCGTTTTTACGTCTGAGATACTAGTAAAATAATATCGTGTTACCGCTGGCTTGTTCTACTTCGATAAAACGCATTTAAGTTACATTTTGGCTGAAAACTTTTCATTTCAAATATTGATAAAAATAAAAAGGTGTACCCAGGTGTAAAATGAGTACCATGCGTTAACAACGTTGTCTCTATCGAAAAAAATAAATGTATTATTTATTGTCTTACGTGCGTATGTCTTGTCCTACATGTTAAGTCTTACGTGCGTATGTCTTGTCCTACATGTTAAGTCTTACGTGCGTATGTCTTGTCCTACATGTTAAGTCTTACGTGCGTATGTCTTGTCCTACATGTTAAGTCTTACGTGCGTATGTCTTGTCCTACATGTTAAGTGTTACGTGCGTATGTCTTGTCCTACATGTTAAGTGTTTCTTTTTGGTAGTAAATTTTTTTTTAAATATTGAGCGTTTATATAGCGCAATATCCACTAAATGCGCTCAAAGCGCTTTACAAGGGGTCCCTGGTCAACAGCAACATTTAACATGTAGGACGGGACATGACGCCTGTTAGGCGATATTACAATTTTTCGGACAAAGACAGTGCTGTTAACGGTACTCATTTTACACCTGAGTATGGTGAGAGAATGTGAGTAAAGAGCCTTTTCAAAGGACTCAACTATGCGCCGAGCGCGAGGCTCGAACCCAGGAACTTCCGGCTAGTAACCCCTTGTAAAGCGCTTTTAGTACGTTTAGTGGATATTGCGCTATATAAAAGTTTAAAATGTTAAAAAATAAAGAAGTTTTCAAGTCAAAATGAATAATAATGTGAAGTTGAATGTAAGCTTCAATTAAATGACAAAAACAGATCAAATGAACGTTTCGGGTTTTCCTTTTATCAACATCCTGTTTTGTTGATAAAGGGGAAACCCGAAACGTTCATTTGATCTGTTTTTGTAATTAAATTGAAGCTTACATTCAACTTCACATTATTATTATTTTTTTCTTCGAGCTTCGAGCAGCAACATTTACATTCGTCAAAATGAGGGAAACGTGTTTTGTGAAAGTACAACAGTGTGTGAACTGTAAGACTAAAAGTAGGTAAGGATGTATCCTTGTGTTGCCAAGATAAACTTGGAACAAGACACGCCTAAAATCAACAACTAATGAAAATTTAAGCAGTTCACAATTCACAGTTAGACGATCATAATATGTGACCCTCGTCTCAAAACGGTATTATGTCGGGATGGACCAGATGCTAGAAAGTCAAATTATAGTTAAACTGGTTAAAAATATGAAAATTTGGTATTTAGAAAAATAAAATATGATATTCCTTCTCCTCTATAAAGCAAATAAACTCAACTTAAGTCTGATATTTCTGGCTACAAATTCCATTTTCAGCATCTTAATCATCCCGACTTAATACCGTTTTGAGACGAGAGTTCTCATATTTTTACCCACTCATGTCACAGGGAGAGTTGTTTTATTCGCGACGGAATATTATGGTGCATTGCTGGTATGCGGTTAATAGGCTTCAACAGTCGTGACGTCACTTCCCTCGTAATGAAGCATAAAAACATTAGTAACTGGTTCTTAACTATCGGAACAATGGCGGACGTCTTTATGAAATACAGGGAAGACAATGAGTGGAAAGAAGGAGGAAGAAAAGATGGACAAATTAGATAGAGAGATGGGGGTAGAGAGAGAGAGAGAGAGAGAGAGAGAGAGATAGAGAGATAGATAGATAGATAGATAGATAAATAGATAGAGAACATAGATAGAGATAGATAGATAGATAGATAGATAGATAGATAGATAGATAGATAGATAGATAGATAGATAGATAGATAAAGAGAAAGAATGTAAGAGACAGAGGGTATTCAGAAAAAAGGGGGTGGGGTTGAGTTCATGAGAGAGAGAGAG
>NC_088369.1:42341409-42343909 GCF_034508935.2 Berghia stephanieae
TATATTATTTACAGAGGCAGACAGATATAAAGATGGATTGTCAGATAGATAAATAGACCGATGGATAGATTGAGAGATGGATATGTAGATGGATGAATGTATGATATATTTGTAGAATATTTTGTTTTCTAATAGTTTGTTGCTATAAGCAACGTTACTTATGTTTATATTTTAAAAACCGATTTTCTTAGAAAGTCGTGTTATTTAACTAAGGTTATTCAGGTTTTTAAGAATAGAAAACAAGAGCTTAGCAGGTGAAAGACGGGTTGTCGTTTTTGTATATGAATTATGTTTTTCCGTTTTTACGTCTGAGATACTAGTAAAATAATATCGTGTTACCGCTGGCTTGTTCTACTTCGATAAAACGCATTTAAGTTACATTTTGGCTGAAAACTTTTCATTTCAAATATTGATAAAAATAAAAAGGTGTACCCAGGTGTAAAATGAGTACCATGCGTTAACAACGTTGTCTCTATCGAAAAAAAATAAATGTATTATTTATTGTCTTACGTGCGTATGTCTTGTCCTACATGTTAAGTGTTTCTTTTGGCTAGTAACAATTTTGTTTTTTAAATATTGAGCTTTTATATTGCGCAATATCCACTAAACGTGCTCAAAGCGCTTTACAATGGGTCCCTGGTCAACAGCAACATTTAACATGTAGAACGGGACATGACGCCTGTTAAGCGATATTACAATTTTTCGGACAAAGACAGCGCTGTTGTTAACGGCCAGGTACTCATGTTACACCTGAGTATGGTGGGAGATTGTGTGAGTAAAGAGTCTTTTCCAAGGACTCAACTATGCCCCTAGCGCGAGGCTCGATCCCAGGAACTTCCGGCTAGTAACCCCTTGTAAAGCGCTTTTAGTACGTTTAGTGGATATTGCGCTATATAAAAGTTTAAAATGTTAAAAAATAAAGAAGTTTTCAAGTCAAAATGAATAATAATGTGAAGTTGAATGTAAGCTTCAATTAAATGACAAAAACAGATCAAATGAACGTTTCGGGTTTCCCTTTTATCAACATCCTGTTTTGTTGATAAAGGGGAAACCCGAAACGTTCATTTGATCTGTTTTTGTAATTAAATTGAAGCTTACATTCAACTTCACATTATTATTATTTTTTTCTTCGAGCTTCGAGCAGCAACATTTACATTCGTCAAAATGAGGGAAACGTGTTTTGTGAAAGTACAACAGTGTGTGAACTGTAAGACTAAAAGTAGGTAAGGATGTATCCTTGTGTTGCCAAGATAAACTTGGAACAAGACACGCCTAAAATCAACAACTAATGAAAATTTAAGCAGTTCACAATTCACAGTTAGACGATCATAATATGTGACCCCTCGTCTCAAAACGGTATTATGTCGGGATGGACCAGATGCTAGAAAGTCAAATTATAGTTAAACTGGTTAAAAATATGAAAATTTGGTATTTAGAAAAATAAAATATGATATTCCTTCTCCTCTATAAAGCAAATAAACTCAACTTAAGTCTGATATTTCTGGCTACAAATTCCATTTTCAGCACCTTAATCATCCCGACTTAATACCGTTTTGAGACGAGAGGTCTCATATTTTTACCCACTCATGTCACAGGGAGAGTTGTTTTATTCGCGACGGAATATTATGGTGCATTGCTGGTATGCGGTTAATAGGCTTCAACAGTCGTGACGTCACTTCCCTCGTAATGACGCATAAAAACATTAGTAACTGGTTCTTAACTATCGGAACAATGGCGGACGTCTTTATGAAATACAGGGAAGACAATGAGTGGAAAGAAGGAGGAAGAAAAGATGGACAAATTAGATAGAGAGATGGGGGTAGAGAGAGAGAGAGAGAGAGATAGATAGATAGATAGATAGATAGATAGATAGATAGATAGATAGAGAACACAGATAGAGATAGATAGATAGATAGATAGATAGATAGATAGATAGATAGATAGATAGATAGATAGATAGATAGATAGATAGATAGATAGATAAAGAGAAAGAATGTAAGAGACAGAGGGTATTCAGAAAAAAGGGGGTGGGGTTGAGTTCATGAGAGAGAGAGAGAGAGAGAGAAACGGAGAGTGTGTGTGTGTGTGTGTGTGTGTGTGTGAGAGGCAGAGAGAGAGGGAGACACACAGAGCAGAGAGAAGGGGCACAAATTAGAGAGAGTTAGAGAGAGAGAGAGAGAGAGAGAGATAAATAGTGAAAGAGCGAGCGAGCGAGAGAGAGAGAGAGAGAGAGAGAGAGAGGGCGAGATAAATAGTGAAAGAGCGAGCGAGAGAGAGAGAGAGAGAGAGAGAGAGGGAGAGATAAATAGTGAAAGAGCGAGCGAGAGAGAGAGAGAGAGAGAGAGAGAGAGAGAGAGAGAGAGAGAGAGAGGCAATATTAGAACTGAGCAGGAAGTGAAGTCACAGAGTGAGAACAAAATATAGTGGATGAAAAGACAAACTAAGGAAAGAAAGTTGTAGGAGAGAGAGAGAGAGAGAGAGAGAGAGAGAGAGAGAGATA
>NC_088369.1:42356409-42363909 GCF_034508935.2 Berghia stephanieae
ACGCGGATGGCAAAAAAAAACAATAACAAAGATCCGAGTGACGTCAACTGCATTATATCTATAGACAGACGTACCTTTTCAAGCTCTAAAATTCTGTGAATCTTAAAGTAAGAATTATCAGAAATGTTAGATGATATTTTTTGGTGTAAGGTTGGGACACTAAATCTATTCATTGTCCTCAATACGAAAAAAACCTCACGAAGATTTAAGTCGAATTTCAAATTCGTGGGTCATAAATGCTTTTTGGTGCAGAATAATCTAAATAATAAAGATTGTTTTTGTTGTTTTTTTTTTTAATTAAAAATTTTTTAAATTTTTTTTTAGGGAGATCCCAAATGACGGAAGCAATTTATCGAAGCCGCATAAAATGATGAAAGGGGGGAAAAACTAAATTAAAGTTAACACCATTTACCATTAGCACAGAAAAGGTCTATTCTTACTTACTTACTTACTTACTTACTTACTTACTTACTTACTTACTTACTTACTTACTTACTTACTTACTTACTTACTTACTTACTTACTTACTTACTTTTCCGAACCAGCGACCACCTGAGCTCTCGCCCTTCGTTCTTGTGCCATGACGTAGAAGTTAGACGTCTTTTGTAGTTGTTCCAGGTGACTATAAAGTGTGTTACTGATGCTTGGATTTGGTTAAGGTCTATTCAAAACTGAACATGTTGGCTAGTCGTGCAACTGCTAACTGGCACTGGGATAAACTAATGAGGTCAAATGATGACCTTTAGAGAGGAGCAGCTGCATAAACACCGGGAATTACGATAGGAAAGATCAAAGGACGGATATGTCATTGGGGAAAACAAACAAACAAACAAACAAAACAAACGAACAAACAAACAAAAATCAACATCAACCCCCCCCCCCCCCGCCCAAAAAAAAAAAGGAAAAAAAAAGTTGTCAAGAAATTATTTCTTTTCTGGAGATTTCAGTTATGATCTGCAAAGGAGGGGGGGGGGGGTTTGAGGTATAGATAGAACGAAGATGACGTCACTCAGGCCTTTGTTATTGTTTTTTTTTTTTTTGCCATCTGCGTTTACGAGTAATTCTCACTACTAAACTGAATAAACCAGACTATAAACGATCATGGTTACACAGAGCTGTGTGTGTTGGTCCGTTATACTTCCGGATGGCAATTTTGTGAGCTTCTTAGCCAAGCGCATTCTATCTATACATATTTCCGGCCAGGAGTCTCTTGCCTTTTTCTTGAGGTGTGACGAGACTGCCTAAGTATTTATATTATTGAGGCAAGACATGCTATTTCTCAAGCACAAGTCGTCTATACATAATATAGATAGAACGAAGATGACGTCACTCAGGTCTTTGTTCTTGTTTTTTTTATATATATTTTTTTTTGCCATCCACGTTTATGAGTAATTATTCTCACTAAACTGTATGAACCGGACTATAAAAGTTCATGGTTACACATAGTTTTGTGTGTTGGTCCGTTATGCTTCCGGATGGCAATGTTGTGAGCTTCTTAGCCAAGCGCATACCATCTATACATATATATAGTATGCGCTTGGCTAAGTAGCTCACAACATTGCCATCCGGAAGTAAAACGGACCAACACACAAAACTCGGTGTAACCTTGTTCATTTATAGTCAAGTTAATACAGTTTAGTGAGAATTACTCCTAAACGCGGATGGCAAAAAAAACAATAACAAAGACCTGAGTGACGTCAACTTCGAACTAACTATACAGCCGCACAATGGTTTCCGCAAAAATGCGTCTGTAGATAACACAATACCACCGATAGAGAAAGAAAATGTGTAACAGCGACAACAAAAAATAAAATAATTTAAAAAAAAAAAATAAATAAATAGATAAATAAACAAGGGGGGGGGATGTAGGGAGGGGGGCAGGGGGGGGGGGGAGTTGAATATTTGAAAACACGCCAAATACATACCATTCATTGCTTATGTTTGAATCGACGTAACACGATAAGAAATAAATATTTATAATCGCCACCCCTACCCATTTAAATGAATTGTGTTTGCTTTATGAAATGCTCGTATCAATAACAGGTGAGGTTAATTAGAGACGCACGCATGACTTTGACATGCTGTTCTAGAAGTTTCAGTTTCATTTAATTATGGAATAATGTGTGAAAATACACATCGAGTAAGAGGCAAATGAACATTAAATAAACATGCCAAATTGAAATTTCAATAATCATAAGCACCATAACCCCCCCCCCCACACACACACACATATATATATATATACACACACACACACACAAAGAGAGAGAGAGAGTGAGAGAGTGTGAGTGAGTGAGAGATAGAGAGAGGGATAGAGAGCGTGGGTGAGAGGGAGTGAGTGAGAGTGAGAGAGAGAGAGAGAAAGAGAGAAAGAGAGAGAGAGAGAGAGAGAGAGAGAGAGAGAGAGAGAGAAACACGCAAAACAAACACAAACTAAATATAATATAATACAAACAAAAAACCAACAAAAACAAAAATTAAAAAAAAAAAAACAAAACAAACAAACAAACAAAAAACCCAAAAAACTACCTCCCATCAAAATGATTTTTTAAAGTCCAAAAACAACCAACCAATAACATAACGATTACAAGAATTGGCCTTCCAATCTTCGTATTAAATCCTTTTCTTATTCTTTCCTTTTATCATCATTATTAGTATTATATTTTATTTCGTTAGTCTGGCGTACAAACTGGTCAAGCTGGCATCATCCCACCATGCATCGCATCGTATTCCGATGTTATGATTGATAACAGACAAACACGTGTCTCTTGTATGGGTGATTAGGGGAATAGTACGCTCCTCTACCTGGCAACCGAAACACGCGTGTGAGTTGTTTTGATTTTTTTTTTTTTTTTTTTTTTTTTTTTTTTTTCATTTAGCCCTTTGTTTCTCTTTAGTTGTAAGCCATAATAGATGAGGAAGATAGAGCATAATCCAAAAATAATAAATATAATAATGATAATGATTATAAATAAATAACAATAATAATAGAAACAGGTTATTCCAACTACAATAAAATAAACCTGCTATTTTAAAAAGAGCTTTTATATAGAGCAATATCCACTAAATGTGCTCAAAGCGCTTTACAAGGGGCCCCTGGCCAACACCAACAGTTAATACAACTGGGGGGACATGACGCCTGTTAGGCGATGTTACAATTTTTTCGGCAAGAGACAACGCCAGGTACTCATTTTACACCTGAGTACGGTGACACAATGTGAGTAAAGAGCCTTCACCGGTAGAACGGTGGTGGGGATTTTACTTAGACACATACCATCGATAGTAAAACATGTGTAGTTTGCTATGTTTACCAATCACTGACATTGTTTACTGTTTACACTATGACGATTGTCCGAGAGGCGTGGTTATCTAAGTGTCTATTAAAAGTCATATTGTTTGATTTACGCCTTTGTATAATTGATTAGAAAAATATCACTGCATTGACAATTATAATATTCAATCATAAAATGAGGTCATGTTTTAACTAAAATCCTGATAACAACCTACATGTGTATGTGTGTGTGTGTGTGTGTGTGTATATGTGTGTGTGTGTGTGTGTGCGATTCCAGTTTCTCCTAATGCCTGTTTAATGAGGTCCTAGTCGCATCGGTATTCCTCTTTCTATGATGAAAACGCAAAGCGGATGTAGTTAGTGTCTGGTTAGAATAAACCCGAGACTCGCTTGTAAGGAGTTAAATGGAGATGTTACTTGTTAAAATTTGAAGGGGAGATAATTCTGTGTGATTGATGGCTTCTAGCGGTTGGCTTTAAAAAAAAAAATAGAAATTGGAAAAGGGAGAGAGAGAGAGAGAGAGAGAGAGAGAGAGAGAGAGAGATGGTGACAGATAGAGAGATAGATAGATAACTAGAGAGATAGATAGATAGAGAGAGATAGATAGATAGATAGAGATAGAGATAGAAAGAGAGATAGATAGAGAGGGAGGAGAGAGAGAGAGAGAGAGAGAGAGAGAGACAGAGAGAGAGACAGAGACAGAAAGAGAGAGAGAGAGACAGAGAGAGAGAGAGAGAGAGACAGAAAGAGAGAGAGAGAGAGTATCTATTGTATTAAGGGGAGATAACTGTTTTTTACGTGTCGGGGGATTATCGGTAGTGCCGCGCTGAAGACCGGTCTAGACCGCGGTCCGACGGTCTTTTAGCTGTGAACCGAAGACCGGTCCCATAGGGGAAGATCGGCGGCGGTCCTCACTTCTTATCACCTTTCAAATAGTGCGGGGCGGTCCTTGCAAGGACCACGGTCCTACGGTCTCGCGCCATAGCCTACTACTTCCCCAGCGCAGGGTTGCCAGATTATTTTTCAACAAAATGCCAGGGGAAGATTCAAAAAATGCCAAAACACTCAAAAAGATGCCAAAGTCTGTTGACTCCCACCCCCACTAAGAAAACTACTCACTTTTGATAGACAATTTACTATCATATCCTGGTGGCTTGCGTGTTTTCTTTTCTTTTTCTTTTCTTTTTTTTTTTTTTTGTTTTTTTTTTTTTTTTTTGAATTATACTAAATTTCCTGTTGGGGTTATTTTTTTCCTACTGACTACTAAGTGGAGTGCTAAACCACTACACCACGGTTGGATTTTAAGAATGAAAAAGAAATGTGAAGATGTTTGTTTTTACGCGTTTAGAAATAATTAAGAAAAGGTGTCATTTGAAGTATAATATACAAGAAAAGAAAATGCCAAATGAAAATGCCAAATGCCAAATGATTTTTCTAATGCCAAACGGTTTTCAAAAATGCCAGATTTTTGGAATCTGGCATTTAAAATGCCAAACTGGCAACCCTGCCCCAGCGATTCGTTGCTTCGGTTGCCTATCTTCCACCAATCACCACCCATCCCACTTAATTAATCGCACCCACCCCCCTTTGCCATACACTAAACGACACAGACGACCATACAGGCAGACGACCACCAACCTCCACTCCGCAAACCGCCCTTTCGTGTGCGAGATGGGGGGAACAGGAGGCGCACGCCTTGGACGATTCCATTATACGGGGTAAATTTCAAAATTTACTACACCATAATGATCGCAATGACAATGATCTATGGTGAAGGCATGACCCCTCTTCTCTAATGGGTTATTGTTTGAAATGTATGTGACTACTAAAGATGTGTGTGTTTGTGTGTGTGTGTGTGTGTGTGTGTGTGTCGAACCTAGCAAGTAGCAAATCCGATTTTTTGTTTTCTTTTGTCCATCTCTTGTCACCACTCCTTTCTATCGCAGTGTTGTCATTTAAAATAATACAATAATATTAAAATTTCGTTGGTGTTTTTACTAATCAAATAATATGAGTTTCATTAGTTTCTTCCTTCCAAAAAACCCAGTTATAACGTCTGAATTTTAAAAAAGTCCAATAGAATATTTGGGGACCCCGATAGCTCAGTTGATAGAGCACTCTCTTTATACGCAAAGGGCCAGAGATCGATCCCGGGTGCAGTCGATTTTTTTCTGAATCCCTGTCTGAATGGGTAGCTGAGTTTGTTAGATCTGGCGAAAAGTCACCATCGACCCCTCTTATTACCTCATCCACCCCCTCTTATTATAACTTCACGTCTCTCTCTTACTCTTCAATGCTCGCTGCCCTCTAATGTGTGTGGTGTGGGGGGGGGGGGTAGGAGTTGCGTGTGTGTATCAACGCCACGAACAACTCGATCAACGCCTTGGGCGATGCCATTATCTCCGTTAATGGGGATAAATTTCAAATTTTATTAAATTATCGAAGTAACAATGAAGTACGGTGAGCAAATAAAGAAGGCATCACCCCTCTTCTCTAATTAGGTTACAATTTGAAATGAGTGTGACTACTCCGTGTGTTTTACTCCTGTAGACCACGGTTTTCATCGTGTAGCGGTCTTTAACGGTTCAAGAATGAACGATCCCATGGTCTCAAAGGTCAAACCGGTTCGAATTTCCAACAGTCTCTCAGGAATGTTCAATGTCGAAAAGGACCGGTCCTAGGACCGGTCCTTGCGGTCTTCATTTCCCAAGGACCGTAGGACCGTGGTCCTTAAGCTTGCCAAGGACCGCCCCGCACTAATTATCGGTGCAATTTATTATCATTAATGATCTTGGTGTTGTCGACAGGACACGCAAATACGTATGTGTTTGTCTGTGTGTGTGTGTGTGTGTGTTTGTATGTGTGTGTTTATGTGATGTGTGTTTATGTGATGTGTGTTTATGTGATGTGTGTGTTAGTGTGTGAATGTGTATTGTGTAATATATTATAATATGTGTGTGTGTGTGAGAGAGGGGGAGGGGGGGTGTCTGTGTGTGTGTGTGTGTGTGTTAGTGTGTGCATGTGTGTTGTGTAATATATATATATATATATATATATATATATGTGTGGGGGGGGGATGGGGGGAGGGGGTTGTGTGTTTGTGTGTGTGTTAGTGTGTGTTGAGATGTTTGTATAACAATAAAGAGGAAAGAAGAAATACTGTTCAATACAAAGGCCTACAGGACCGTGTGTTGCATTCCCAGTCTTTGTAGCCTTTGACTCTCTCCTTACCGATCATTTTCAGTATTTTCCCAAAATGGCAGACTTACCCACCAGAAAAATTGATTTTTTAAACTGAAACAAGACACTCTACAAAACAACGTTATGTTCTTAGTAATTAGACAAAGATCATTCTTCAAAGTTTGTGTTGTACAAAATAAATCTGAATATGAAAAATGTATATTGTGTCGTAACAAATGTGACGATTTTGATGTAGGTGGTAAGGAGAGGGTTAATGAACAACATAATAAGGTTAACTCTCTCCTTACCGGCCATTTTCCGGATTGTACCCAAAACTTCACACCCAACCTATACAAAAATAGATTTATTTCACTCAAACAGAATATCTGTTAGTTTTTGCTATACATTAATTTGTTTTTGCCAAACGAGCTCTTCAACACAGTGTTTATATACTTTAACTATTACAAGATTATGATTTACAAAAGAAATTAGAATAAGAAAAATATTGGCTGCATCGTAACGAATGTGACGATTTTCCTATAGGTGGTAAGGAGAGGGTTAATACTTGACGAGTGTCATACCACAAGACCACATAGCCGGACAAAAAACGTACTGACAAAATACCGTTTTGAAACTGTGGTTCACAATTCATTATCTCCTTCATCTTATCAATTGGCCGGGGCGGGGGGGGGGGGGGGGGGGGGGGGCAGCGTAGCTCAGCGGTACGGTTTTTGCTTCGAACCCGAAAGGTACCGAGTTCGGTCACCCGCCGATGCGCTGTGTGGCCTTGAGCAAGTCACCTCGCTCTAGCTCAAATTTCGGCCCTGCAGTGCGGCGCGGCCTTCGCCTGGGTTGTTCCATTCTTCCCTTGGAATAGACCCCAGAGAAAAATTTCCCCTATGGAATGAATAAAGCGAATTTTATTTATTTATTTATTTATTCATTTATTTATTTATTTACTTGGGGGGGGGGGGCGAAGTGGCCGAGTGGTTAAGGCATTGCACTGTGACCCGGAAGATCCCGGGTTC
>NC_088369.1:42368909-42371409 GCF_034508935.2 Berghia stephanieae
TAAAATGTATGATAGGACGAAAAATGACGCTCTGTGGGTCGAAATTACAAAAGAATCTTTTCCGACAGTGACAAATCTCTCAATGGTCAGGCACTCATTTTACACCTGGGTTATGTGAGAGAATGTGAGTAAAGAGCTTTTTCTTATTCCAAAGAATCAACAATGCGCCGCTCGGAGCGGAGCTCGAACCCCGGACCTTCCGATCCGTAGACGAGTGTCATGCATTCCATTAGACAACATAGTCGCACAGGAATACTAATCAACTTGGGCATAGTCAAAGTGTCATATATTTGTTACCATGACTTTAATTTCCAGCATCTAATAAGCTTCAACAGTCGTGACGTCACTTCCCCCGTAATGACGCATAGTAACTTAGTAACTGGTTCTAAACCATCAGAACAATGGCGGACTCCCTTAATGAAATATTTTTCCGACGAGCAAAAAAGCGTATCCAGATGAGAAAAACATTATAACTCTGATCATGTTTTGACATTTATACATTCTGATCACATGACATGTGAAAAAGTTCTAGCCAGCATGTAGAATAAAAAGTACCAATTTTCTTTGTTTAGAACCAAGCTGCTCATTGCCGGGTGGACGTGACATCAGACTATTGAATCCAATTAACATCGTTTTAAGGTAATGGGCAAAACTTTTCATCATCAACCACAATTTTTGAGAATATCATACTGGAATTATTTCTTTGTATTTCTTTTTATCCACGAGTAATCCGCCCATCTTTATTACGATTTAAGAGTTATCGTTATTTATGAGGGCAGATCAGAAATAACAAGCATTCATTGTTACCATCGGCGAATTACCAAAGCTATCGTCGGGTTGTGATAAACAAAATAAAAGGCATTAACATTGCACGATAAGGTATTAACATAGCGCGATAAGGTATTAACATAACACTTTACCATAGCACGAAATCGTTTGAGATGCTTTGATGACAGAATGAAAGAGGAGGGTGGATTGTTAGAATTATTCATATCGTAAACAAGATGATAACGTTGACAATGGTGTGATGGGTACCAAATCCAAAAATAAGTAAAATAAATAATAAAAGTAAGAAGATAAATAAATAAACAAATGACTAAATGTATGGATAAATAAATAAATAAATGATAGAGAGAATAATAAATAAATTCAATTCAAAGATCTATTTTTAGGCAATTGCCAATAATATAACTGATACATAAATATAATATTTCCAATCTTCAGATCAAAGTAGGTAGGACATATCCATATTACGTGAAAATGTGCACACATACACACACACACACACACACACACACATATATATATATATATATATATATATATATATATATATTATATATATCACGTGAAAATGTGCACACACATACACACATATCACGTGAAAATGTGCACACACACACACACATATCCCGTGAAAATGTGCACACACACACACATATTACTTGAAAATGTGCACACACACACACACACAAATACATATTACGTGAAACTGTGCACACACACAAACACACACACATACACACACACACTCACACATATATAGACACACAAACACTTTCCTCTCCCCCAATTAATATACAAGATAGATAAATAGGGAAAGAGAGAGAGAGAGAGAGAGAGAGAGAGAGAGAGAGAAAGAGAGAGAGAGAGAGAGGGAGAAAGAGAGAGAGAGAGAGAGAGAGAGAGAGAGAGAGAGAGGAGACAAACATAACATTCTTCCTTATTCATTCATCCCAGGGGTAGACATTCTTATTGGTTCTCTTCCAATAGGTCTTAATGATTTAGTCATCAGCCGCAGTGCTTCACAGACACCACAAAGTGTACTGGGGCGAGATGACATGCTCGTTCACGGTCACACCGATCTACAAGGAATGGAAGTGACGTCGAAATGCGTCTTAGGTATGGATAGTATGCGCTTGGCTAAGAAGCTCACAACATTGTCATCCGGAAGTATAACGGACTAACACACAAAACTATGTGTAACCTTAAACGTTTATAGTTTGGTTAATAGTTTAGTGAGAATTACTCATAAACGCGGATGGCAAAAAAAAAAAAAAAAAAAAAAAAAAAAAAAAAAAAAAAACAATAGCAAAGACCGGAGTAACGTCAACAGCGAACTATCTATAGACAAAACTGTCTCGTACAACGAAAATTTCGTATAAATACGAATCTGTGGCTCCAGCTAGAAAGCTGCATAGGTCTCTTGACTCAATAAATAAATCTTGTTGAAAAGGGAAGTTTAGTTCCCTGCAACCTATAATATTCAAGACTTTGGAGCAAGATTTTTTTTTTTTGACCATGCTGAGAGCAAATTGTTTATTTGTCAAGCTATTTAAAGTGACTTTTTCTTTTCTTTTTCCCTTGGAAAATAAGAATTTTAAAAATTGTAAGTAGTCAGCTCTGTGTGTAGAGCAAAGATTATTCCGCGGCACCCTACTTCACACGCAACATAGCTTTATGCGGTTCAATCCGTTTCTTTAAAAAAATAATTAAAAGC
>NC_088369.1:42378909-42388006 GCF_034508935.2 Berghia stephanieae
TATCTTATATTATTTATGTTGTGACCTCCTACTTTTATTCCCTCCATATTATTTATGCCCCTCATGATTGTTTCTTGGTATAGATTAAACAGATCTGGTGAGGCAACACACCCTTGACGGACTCCTTTCTTAATAGGAATGGAATTTCCTGTAGAGTTTCCGATTTTGATAGATGCCTGCTGGGTGTAGTATAATGTTTGCATGAGTCTGAGGTCTTTCTCATCAGCGCCAATGGAGTGCAGTTGTTTTAGTATTTCTTCGTGGCGTACTCTATCAAAAGCTTTTTTGTAGTCGACAAAACAGAGGTATAGTGGGGTCTGAACCTGTATAGCTCTTTCACTTAAAACACGGAGGAGGTATATTGCGTTCCTTGTCCCTCTGTCAGGTTGGAATCCATATTGTTCTTCTGCGATTTCGGGGTTAATCTTATTCCTTAGCCTGTTGATAATTATACGCAACAGTATTTTGTTGATGTGACTTATTAAACTTATAGTTCTAAAATTTTCGCATCTGACTGCACCTGCTTTCTTTGGTATTGCTATGAAAATAGAGTTACAGAGATCTTCTGGAATTTTCCCAGTATTGTATATATTGTTGAATAATATGTGAAGTTCATCAATTGCTAGATCTCCTAGGCTTTTTAATACCTCTACAGATATTTCATCAGGGCCTGTTGCTTTACCATCCTTCATTCGTTCCATGGCATGTTCAATTTCACTTTTGGTGATGTTTGGTCCGCTTAATGGTTCTTTGAATTTCAGTGGTGGTTCATTTCTATTTGGATCATTGTACAGTTCGCCTATGTATTCTACCCATCGGCTTTCTATATGTTGTTCTTCAAATAGCAGTTCCCCTTGTTTGTTTTGGATACAACTTCCTGCTGCTTTGCTTTTCCTTTTCCCTGATAGTTCTTTTATTCTTTGGTGAGCTTGTTGGGGTTGGGTTTGTATTCTCTTTCGATTTCGCAGCATTTCCAGTCTAGATAGTTCTCGTGTGCCTCGATGCATTTGGATTTAATGTGGTTGTTCAATGTTTGGTATTCTGCAGACCCTCTGTTGCATTTTCGTCTTTCTTCAAATAGGTTTAGAATTTCATTTGTCATCCATTCCTTTTTGCTGTTTGTTTGAGCTATTGGTAAATGCTTTTCTGTAGTTGCTTTGACACACTTTTGGAATATATCAAATTGTTTTTCACATTTTTCGTTATCAGGTTCACTTTGGCTTTGTATCATGAGTGCATTTTCAAATTCTTCTCTCATTTTTGTTTGTATGCCATTGTCTTTGCATAACCTGTAATCCCTCTTTATTCTACCAGCTGTTCTCTGAATAGCTTTAAACTTTATCCTTACTGTACAAACAACTGGGACATGGTCACTGTCTACATCGGCGCCTGGGTAGGTTTTGCAATTTAATATGCCATTTCTGAATCTTGATGATACTGCTATAAAGTCTATCTGGTTCCTTGCTCTGTCCCCTGGTGATTGCCATGTCCAGGTTCTTCTTGGGTGTTGTTGAAACCAGGTGTTTGAAATCATTAATTTATTTGTTCTACACCAATCTGCCCAGATGTTTCCTCGTTCATTTCTGTCTCCGAGTCCATGTGGTCCGATTATGTCACCATCTCTGCCTCTGCCAATCTTAGCATTTAGGTCCCCCATTACCATAAGGACTTCTTGTGATTTACACATTCGTTTTGCTTTGTCTAGTGAATGGTAAAACTCTGTCATATCTGCATCTGTCGCCTCTTCTGTTGGTGCATAAACTTGAATAATATTGGTGTCAACTACAGGTCCTCTTAGCTTAACCAGCAAAACTCTGTCTGAGATTGCTACGTGCCCTTTGTAAAATTTGGTTGATTTTTGGTCTAAGATCATCCCTACTCCTTTTTGGAAAGAGGTTCCACCACTCCATATGATCTTATATGTCATGTTGTTTTCTTGTTTTGACATGGTTCCCTGCTCTTTCCATCTCATCTCTGCCAGGCCAAGAATATTTATTTGGAGCCGTTTCATTTCTTTTAGAATGTTGTTTAGTTTTCCTTTTTGGGCACAGGTCCTGACATTCCATGTCCCAATTTTGGTTTTGTCACATTTGTTAAATTTATTTCGCCTAGTAACTGGCTGACGGTTCGGTGTGACCTGACGAACATATATATATAGATAACGCATGGATAGGTAGATAGATATATGGATATCCATAGACACACACACACACACACACACACTTATATATATAATATATAATAATAATAATAATAATAATAATAATAATATAATAATAATAATAATAATAATAATAATAATAATAATAATAATAATAATAATAATAATAACAATTAATAATATTTTAATAACAAATAGTTGCTCTTCAATAACGGAGAAATAGGAAATTCGTCAACAAATCGTTTCCCTTTTAACTTAAACTTTATTTTGATATTTCTTGCCGAAATTTAAAACAAATAAATAATTTTCCAAAAAAACATAAATTTCGTTGGCATGGCACGGTTTTTAGGTGTACCCCCCCCCCCCACCCCCCTCCTCTCACCTGTATTTTAAACCCAGGTGTTAGTTCTAATGATGAAAGCAGTGGGAAGGTGGGCGGCTCTTAATTAGTATTGGTCCATCGAGCAAGTCATAAAACACACACAAAGTCCTGGCATAATCGGGACAAACGCTTGACTTAACACAACGCCTTATTTCCATTTTGGTAAAGGGGGGGGGGGGGGGGGGGGGGGGTTCCAACAGTCGTGACGTCACTTTTCTCCTAATAACGCATAGTAACTTAGTACCTAGTTCTAAACTTTCTGAACAATGGCGGACGCCCTTAATGAAATATTCCGACGAGCATAAACGTGTATCCGAGGACAAAAACATTATAAATCTGATCATGTTTTGACTTTTATACATTCTGATCAAATGACATGTGAAAAAGTTCTAGTAAATTATGAAGAATAAAAATACCGATTTTTTTTTGTTTAGAACCAAGCTGCTGGTTACTGGGCGGACGTGACATCAGACTATTGAATCCTATTAGTATAGACCCATCGAGCAAGTCATAAAACACATACTTATTCCAGGCATAATCAGGCAAATCTGTTGACTTAACAAAACGCCTTGTTTCCATTATGGTAAGGGGGGGGGGGGGGGGGGGGTTCTACAGTCGTGACGTCACTTCCATCAGAACCAGGTTGATGAATAAAAAGTGCCGATTTTTTTTTTTTTTGTTGTTTAGAACCAAGCTGCTGGTTGCTGGGCAGACGTGACATCAGACTATTGAATCCTATTCCTGGCATAATAAGGTCAAACTCTTGACTTAACAAAACGCCTTATTTCCATATTGGTCAGATTTAATTGGTGTTCCATAATTTATGTATTTAAAGACTCTCGCGTGCTGCCTGCCTGCCTGTTCGAAATGTGGCGGGTAAATTTATAATTCAGAAAAGTGAGTGGAGCAGGCACTTATGTTGGCAACAACAAGAGATGAAGTGAGTAGGGAAGTGCCAAAAAATCAATAGATAATTTAAAAAATTCGCGGCGGTGATGGGGGTTTGAACCTTACTGTTACGACAACTCCGCCTGGCCGGTGAGAGCGTGACTCTACTGTTTGAGCTATCCACGAAGTGTCTTCTGGCACTTTCCTACTCACTTCATCTCTTCCGGGTAAATTTAGAAATGTTGGCAATAAAATTATGCAATCCAACAAAATGCTTTGGTTTAATTTCGGCGAAGATTTTATTCTCTCTCTCTCTCTCCTTCTCTCTCTCTCTCTCTCTCTCTCTTATCTATATATTTCTCTCTCTCTCTGTCTCTCTCGCTCTCTTTCCTTCTTTCTCTCGTTTGATATATACTATATATTATAAGATGCCCTATACCTTCAAGAATGTCATAAATGTGAGAATTATGAAGTCTCCGGTTTGAAATTTTATAAGTTTTGCCTCAATATTTGGACTGGAGCATCTCTGGCCAAAAAAAAAAATATAAAGAAATAGAAATGTGTTTTGTCCGTGGTTTACACGAAAATCGCCAACTGTTTTTACTCCGGCAATTCTAAAATCTGTCGCTTGATTTAGAAAAGTAGGTTGTGTGTGAAGACTATTAAAAAGCTTTTAAATATTAAAAAAAACTATTTCACTAGCAATTATTTCTGTATCTCTTATTCATATATGTGTGTGTGTGTGTGTGTGTGTGTGTGTGTGTGTGAGTGTGTGAGTGTATGTTAGTGAGAGAGCGTATGAAAGGGAAAGAGTGAGGGAGAGAAAGAGAGAGACAAAGAGAGAGAGAGAGAGCGAGAAAAAAAGAGAGAGAGAGACAGGTAGAGCGATAGAGAGAGAGAGAGAAAAGAGAGACATGAAGAGCGAGCGAGCGAGAGCGAGAGAGAGGGAGAGAGAGAGAGAGAGAGAGAGAGAGAGAGAGAGAGAAAGAAAGCGAGAGAGAAAGAGAGTGAGAGAGACAAAGAAAGCGAGAGAGAAAGAAAGAATGAGAGAGAGAGAGAGAGAGAGAGAGAGAGAGTGAGAAAGAGAGAGAGTGTGTGTCCATCGTTGAGAGAGAATGAAGTGCTAGATTTCCATAGCCCTATTGTAGTCCTGGCGTATTCGAGGAGATCTTCCACAGAGCGGTGAAGTGCCAATCAGACTTTCACAGACAAAACGGTTTATTTTTTTGTTTTGTGGAATCTCATTTTGGACGTTTCTTGTTTTTTTTTTTTTTTAATTCTCAATTTGGCGAGAACTTATCTTTTAAAATTATTAATAGTCTTCAAAGTCATAAGGCCTATGGTATGGAATTGAAGTTTATCCCAAATTTTATAGTGTGAAGGGGCATTAGTAATTGCTTGCTACCCTTTAGATATAATATGTTGTAAAATAAACGGAGTAAAAATGACTCTTATAAAAGATACAAAACAAAGTAAACCGACGTTTCGGCCTGTGGCCCTTTTTCAGGTAAACAAGAAAAGGAAGTATGTTATATTACATTGGCATTAGAGTTAAAATATTTTAGGTAAAACTCTGTGTGTGTGTGTGTGTGTGTGTGTGTGTTTAGTGTGTAAGGGAAGGGGAGAGAGAGAGAGAGAGAGAGAGAGAGAGAGAGAGAAAGAGAGAGAGAGAGAGAGAGAGAACGACAATATTTCTGGTACCCTTTGGATAGGACGCTAGTTTTTCCCAAAGTACTAACTGCCAAATCTAACAGCCAGCATAAAGTACCCAGTCACTGCTGGTGGACAGGGGTTTCGGAGGACGAGGAGGGTGGGAGGAGGGGGAAGGATGGTCAGAAAAAAAACAAAAACAAAAACAAAACATCTCGACTACACCCGGGATCGATCTCGATCCCTTTGCGTGTGAAGAGAGTGCTCTACCAACTGAGCTTAAATAATAAAAATAAAATTCCCTTTATTCATCCCATAGGGAAAAAAAGGAAATTAACGTAAAGAATTGAATGGATTGAATGAAAAAAAAAAGTTTCTTGTCAAAATTTTTAAAAAGCGCTTTATTAATGAAGAACGACACTTGATGCGGCAGATTTTAAAGGTTATGGGTTTTAAAAAAACACAACTTTTACAGTAAAATAATGGTAATTCATGTATTGGTTTAATTATAATTCATTTTTTTTTAAACCCCAAAACACCCCATTAATGTTCAGGCCCAAAGAGAGTTTTGTTAGTGAAAGACAGCACTTGATGTGGCAATTACTGTAAGTATTCCATTGTCATGGAAAAGATTGCATGATGATTGAAAGAAAAAAAAGTTTCTTGTCAAAATTAAAAAAAAAAAAATACCCGCTTTTATCAATGGAGGACAAAACGTGATACGGCAGATTTTACAGGCTGGGGTTTTAAATAACAACAACTGGTACAGAAAATAATGGTAATGAATTTATTGGTTTAATGATGTTAAAAAAAAACACCTTTTAAAAACACAAACATATTTTCAGGCCCAACGAGCGTTTTGTCAGTGACAGACAGCACTTGATGTGGCAATTACTGTAAGTATTCTATTGTCATGTTCAAAGGCTGAGAGGGTTAAAAAAAAAAAAAGGAAATTAACGTAAAAGATTGCATAGATTGAATGAATAAAATAAAGTTTCTTGTCAAAATAAAATATAAAAATACCCGCTTTATCATTGAAATGACAAAAATTGATGAAGCATATTTTAAAGTCTTGTTTTGTTTTTTTTTTCGTTTTTTTTTTTTTTTTTTTTTTTTTTTGGGGGGGGGGGGGGGGTTAAAAACTGATACAGAAAATAAAATGAAAGTATTGGTTTAATGATGATAATAATTTTTTTTTTAAAACACAAACATATTTTCAGGCCCGACGAGCGTTTTGTCAGTGACAGACAGCACTTGATGTGGCAATTACTGTAAGTATTCTATTGTCATGGGAAAGGCTGAGAGGGCTAAAAAAAAAAAAAAAAAGGAAATTAACGTAAAAGATTGAATGGATTGAATGAAAGAAAAAAATAAAGTTTCTTGTCAAAATTTAAAAAAATGCCCGCTGTATCAATGAAGGGCAAAACTTGATGCTGCAGATTTTAAAGGCTGGGATTTTAAAAAGCTGTTACAGTAATATAATGGTAATGAATGTATTGGTTTAATGATGATGATGATGATGATGATGATGATGATGATGATAATGATAATAATAATAATAATAATAATAATAATAATAATAATAATAATAATAATAATGATAATGATAATAATAATAATAATAATAATATAATAATAATAATAATAATAATAATAATAATAATAATATAATAATAATAATAATAATAATAATAATAATGATAATAATAATAATAATAATACTAATAATAATAATAATAATAATAATAATAATAATAATAATAATAATAATAATAATAATAATAATAACAATAATAATAATAATAATACTAATAATAATAATAATAATAATAATAATAATAATAATAATAATAATAATAATACTAATAATAATAATAATAATAATAATAATAATAATAATAATAATAATACTAATAATAATAATAATAATAATAATAATAATAATAATAATAATAATAATAATAATAATAATAATAATAATAATAATACAAATAAAAAAAATAAAACCCTAATTTTCTGACCCCAAAGAGCGTTTTGTCAATTAAAGGCAGCACTTGATGCGCCAATTACGATAAGTACGCTTTTGCCATTTTTACAGACAAAAAGAATTAAAACTAAAAATTTAAAAAAATAGAATAGTGGAAATATTGCATTGATTATTTTTTTTTTTAAATATCATTTTGCTTAATGCGGAATGTTGGAAGTGTGAAAATTAGAATTAGAAGAAAAAAACTTTTCGATAGATAGTATGCGCTTGGCTAAGGAGTTCACAACATTGCCATCCGGAAGTATAACGGACCAACACACAAAACTATGTGTAACCTTAAACGTTTATAGTCTGGTTAATACAGTTTAGTGATAATTACTCGCATACGCGGATGGCAAAGGCCTGAATGACGTCATCTACGTTCTATCCATTGTTATTTTTAAACGCTAAAGGGATTACATGAAAGGGGAGGGGGGGGGGGGTGTAGGGGCGGATGGGGGGGGGGGGTGTAGAGGCATTTGGGGGGGGGGGGTTAGAAAAATACATTCGTGACTTCTTTAATGGTCGAGGGTGGATTTCAATCAAGTCAGCGTAAAAAAATGAATAAAAGCGTGGCTCCGCGGTACGGTCTTTGCTTCCTACCCAAAAGGTATCGAGTTCGAACACCCGCCGCTGCGTTGTGTGGCCTTGAGCAAGTCACCTAGCCCGAGCTCACTTTACGGCGCTGCACTGCGGCTGACGCTTGAGTTATTCCAGTCTTCCCTTGGAATACACCCTAGAGACAAATTTCCCCTTAAGGATGAATAAAGGGAATTTATTTGTATTTATTTTATTTAAAATACACAAGGCCCCATAGTAGATAATAACTTACAACGTAAACAAATGGGAAGGTGGAAGAGGGGGGGGGGGGTGGGGAGAGGAAAGATAGAAGGAAAAAAATGAATAGAAGAAAGAGAGAAAGAGAGAGAGAAAGAGAGAGATAGAGAGAGAGAGAGGGAGAGAGAAAGATAGATAGATAGAGAGAGAGATAGATAGATAGAGAGAGAGAAAGAAAGAGAGAATATATATATATATATATAGAGAGAGAGAGAGAGAGAGATAGATAGAGAGAGAGAGAGAGAAAGAGAGAGAGAGATAGATAGATAGATAGATAGATAGATAGATAGAGAGAGAGAAAGAGAGAGATAGATAGATAGAGAGAGATAGATAGAGAGAGATAGATAGATAGATAGATAGAGAGAGAGAGAGAGAGAGAGAGAGAGAGAGAGAGGGGAGAAAAAAAAACAGAAACAGCGAATGACCGTCAATTTCAACTGTAAATCCTTCAGTGAAGTGAGGGGAAAAAAAAGTCTAATATTTTATATGTATATGTGTATGTATTTATTGAGGGTTTGATTTAGAAGGAGAGATTTACGACGAGATCTTTCGAGAAGGAAAGATAAGATGGCAGCATTGAAATTGAAATGGGTAATTACCTGGTAAGTGTCCATTTGTCGGTGGGGGGGGGGGGAGATAGAATGTAAAGGCTTTGATTTTGAATGGTGGTGGTGATGATGATGATGGTGACGATGATAAAGATGATGATGATGATGATGATGATGATGATGATGATGATGATGATGATGATGATGGTGATGATGATGATGATGATGATGATGGTGATGATGATGATGATGATGATGATGATGATGATGATGATGATGATGATGATGATGATGATGATGTGATGATGATTATGATGATGATGATGATGATGATGATGATGGTGATGATGATGATGATGATGATGATGATGATGATGATGATGATGATGGTGATGATGATGATGATGATGATGATGATGATGATGATGATGATGATGATGATGATGATGATGATGATGATGATAATATTAATAGTCCTGTCGATAAAAAAAAACAAATAAAATAATAATAATAATAATAATAATAATAATAATAATAATAATAATAATAATAATGATAACAATAATAATAATAATAACAATAGCAGTAATAAGGTTCGAACAGAA
>NC_088369.1:42388106-42393106 GCF_034508935.2 Berghia stephanieae
AGTAGTAGTAGTACAGTAGTAGTAGTAGTAGTAGTAGTAGTAGTAGTATTTTGTAGTAGTAGTAGTAGTAGTAGTAGTGGTGGTGGTGGTGGTCGTAGATGTAGTATTAGTAGTAGTAGTAGTAGTAGTAGTAGTAGTAGTAGTAGTAGTAGTAGTAGTAGTAGTAGTAGTAGTAGTAGTGGTAGTAGTAGTAGTAGTAGTAGTAGTAGTGGTGGTAGTAGTGGTGGTGGTGGTCGTAGATGTAATAGTAGTAGTAGTAGTAGTAGTGGTGGTAGTAGTGGTGGTGGTGGTCGTAGATGTAATAGTAGTAGTAGTAGTAGTAGTGGTGGTAGTAGTGGTGGTGGTGGTCGTAGATGTAGTAGTAGTAGTAGTAGTAGTAGTAGTAGTAGTGGTGGTAGTAGTGGTGGCGGTGGTCGTGGATGTAGTAGTGATAACAGTAGCTCAAGTTAATAGATTTGCTGTGATTGTTTATAGGCTGTCTTGTTGTTGTTAATAATTCTAACAATAATAATCAATTGACTAAAATGAAATAATTTTTAAACACTTACCCCCCTTCAGTAGTGGTTATATCCAATTTATCGAATTCAAGTCAATATCAAATATTCAATATCTTATAACACACAATCTACATAATCACATTCATCACAAATGAGTTTATTTATATACGATGTAAATAATATATTTATAAAAACCTCAATAGTTATTATTGTTATTCATCCTACCAGTCACTTTCTTCTCGCAAAACATTCAGACTAGCTTAATAATATATCATTATCATCGCAAAATCTTAGCAATGCATCCATATTGTGTTTAATCAGAGAGTAAAATCTTATAGAGAACTGAAATAAACAACACATGTGACATACCAATCTCATAGCGGTATTAAATAGATAAAAACTTGAGCTTTTATATAGCGCAATGTCAACTAAACGTGCTCAAAGCGCTTTACAAAAGGTCCCTGACCAACAGCAACTCGTAACATTCAGAACGAGACATGACTCCTGTTGGGCGATATTACGTTTTTTTTTTTTTTGGGACAGACATAGACAACGCTGGTAACGTCCAAGTACTCATTTTACACCTGAGTACGGTGGAAGAATGTGAGTAATACCGTTAAATAATTTGGGTCACATATTACATGCTTTGTTACTTCATATGATGTCCCTTCTCCTGTTTAAAACTGCCAATCCAATTGGTCCATTTATTCGTATCGTATCAATTACACTTTCTTTAATTTAATACAATTTTCTCTAGCGCTTAAAACACACATAAAAGTGAACTAATAGTCCATTTGAAAAGTATAGCATTAATATAATCACTACCATAATTTATTGTCACACATAATATACACATGGATGTATCCACACTTAATCTGTCTACACTGCAACACTTGTGCTTCATTTGTGCTTAAATGCACTACACTGCAACACTTGTGCTTCATTTGTGCTTAACTCCACAAACAACTCACTCACTGTGATAAGACTTTAAAACAATTTGTTGTCACTCCTTGCCAAATAAATAATCACCGTCATAGCTTATACGACTACAGCAACTACTACGACTACTCCTCTTTCGCGACAAAAACCACAGCTACCGCCATCTTCATCGTCATAATCGTCATCATCGGCAAGCACCTACTACTTCTTCTTATTCTTCTTCTTCTACTTCTTCAACATCATCATCACCAACATCAAACAACAACAACATCAACAAACTGCCGCCATCAGCAGGCAGCACTCGAGCGAAATTCTCTTTCCCCACCCACAGTCATAGATAGCCAAAGTTAGTGGTTGTGGCGGTGGTGGCGGCAGACACTCACGACTCCATACAACGCTACCCAATCATCATCATCATCAGCATCATCGTCGTCACCGCCGCGCACTCCCTCACTCCCTCCTCACTCCCTCCATCCCTTGTCTCTCTCCCACACTCTCCTTCTTCCTCACACTCCCTCTCTTTTTATCATATCCCATCCTCTACCCATCCACCCATTCATCCACTCTCATCATACACAGTGTCACCCAAAGACATCGTTCATTCATATGAGGCACTCATTAATATTTACAAAATACAAACCCAGGAAAAACTTTGCCTCATAAAACTAAATTTCAAAATCCAATTGCTTCAAGTTCGTAAATTTAAACTACTCTAACCTTCAACCAAAATAAGGAATAATTTTCAAAATACAATTATCAAACCTGATTGATGTTACAGGAATAAAAACAATTAATCATACAGCGATAATATCCTATAGTTTAAAACAAATTTCTATAGAATAATCAAAATTATTGCTCATTTTAGTTGATTTCAGTCTCCTTACAATTTAATCTATTCACTTCTTTAGTCTAAAAACAAAATTTTCCATCTATTTTTCTACACCCCCCCCCCCTCCTCCTCCGTACTCCTTCCCTCCCTCCCCCTCCCCCTCCCCTCTCTCTCTTTCAACCGCACGCGTCCTCTATGTTAGCACGTCCACCCCTTTTCCGTTCAGGAGTCTAGAATTTTCAGGAACAGATCAGTGGGGATCGAGTGGTGGTTCTGTGTGTGTTATTATATTGTGAGTGAGTAAACTTTTTTGTACTACTACTCACACTAATATTACTCTAAATGATAAACATTGTGGTGTTTTTAGTGATTTAGAAGTGATTGGGGATATTCGTTAACAAAATCACGGTAAGTAATCATGAAAATAATGCATAATGTGTAAATTTTCACATAGAGTGTTACACGGTTGTTAGTAAACATTGTAAAATTGGGATGTTGAAGGTGTGTAGTGTCACGCTCACTTGTTGTTGCTTGGAAAACAATGACAAATAATTAACCGGTAGATTTTTAACCAATCAAATCATGGAATTTGTGACACACCTCCAAACGTGGTCGGACAAACATTGTTTTTTGTTTGAAATCGACCTCCCTCTGATCATTGTTATTGTTTTTATAGATAGTGCGAAGATGACGTCACTCATGTCTTTGTTACTGTATTATGCCATCCGCGTTTATGAGTACTTCTCACTAAACTGTATTAACCAGACTATAAACCTTCAAGGTTACACACAGTTTTGTGTGTTGGTCCGTTTTACTTCCGGATGGCGATGTTGTGAACTTCTTAGCCAAGTGCATACTATCTATACCAGAAAATGGATGACAAGTTGTCACACATTTTTTCTCGATCATATTATAAATGTTTAAGTTTACACATATTTGTCTCTTTTGGTTCTATTGATCAAGCGGTAAAACAATGGCTATTATACTTAGACACAAATCATGAATAGTAAAACCTGTGTAGTTTGCTAGGTTAACCAAACGATGTCATTGTTTACATTATGACGACTGTCCGAGAGGCGTGTTTATCTAAGTGTCTATTATAGATAGTTCGAAGATGACGTCACTCAGGTCTTTGTTATTGTTTTTTGCCATCCGCGTTTATGAGTAATGCTCACTGAACTGTATTAACCCGACTATAAATGTTCATGGATAAACACAGTTTTGTGTGTTGGTCCGTTATACTTCCGGATGGCAATGTTATGAGCTTCTTAGCCAAGCGCATACTATCTATAAACTAAACACAATATAGATAGTATGCGCTTGGCTAAGGAACTCACAACATTGCCATCCGGAAGTATAACGTACCCATACACACACACACACACACACACACACACACACAACTTGTGTAACCATGATCGTTTGTAGTCAGGTTAATATTAATGTTTAGTGAGAATTACTCATAAACACGGATGGCAAAAATTTTATTTTTTTTAAAACAATAACAAAGACCCGAGTGACGTCAGCTTCATTCTATCTATATTTGTAGATAATCGAGAGAAAGAGAGAGAGAGAGAGAGAGAGAGAGAGAGAGAGAGAGAGAGAGAGAGAGAGTAACATTGACTGTAATGCATATATATGCAAATGTTGATGTAAATGTTGTATGTGTGTAACTGCTGATAAATGATTGAATGAATCTCGTTTTTATGGTGTGTAGTGTGTAGTCGTGTTTTCCAGTCAAATGGTCGTTTGTTTGTAGTTGGCAACAGTAATGATGAATAATTCAAAACAACTAAATATAGATAGAACGATGATGACGTTACTCATGTCTTTGTTGTTGTTGTTTGTTTTGTTTGTTTTTTTTGTGTGTTTTTTTGCCAGCCACTTGTATTAGTACTTTTCACTAAACTGTATGAACCAGACTATACAATTTCAAGGTTACACATAGTTTTGTGTGTTGGTCCGTTATACTTCCGGATGGCAATGTTGTGAGCTTCTTATCCAAGCGCATACTATCTATATATCCGAGGTTTGTTATGATAGAATCGCAGTGAACAAAAATAAATATAGATAGAACGAAGTTGACGTCACTCGGTTTTTGTTATTGTTTTTTTCTTTTTCTTTTTTTTTTTTTTTTTTTTTTTTTGCCATCCATGTTTAAGAACAATTCTCAGTAAACGGTGTTAACCAGACGATAGATAGTATGCGCTTGGCTAAGAAGTTCACAACATTGCCATCCGGAAGTATAACGGACCAATACACAAAACTATGTGTAACCATGAACTGTTATAGTCTGGATAATGCAGTTAGGTAAGAATTACTCATAAACGTGGATGGCAAAAAACAATAACAAAGACCAGAGTGACGTTAACTTCGTTCTATCTATAAACGTTCAAGGTTACAAATATAGTTTTGTGTGTTGGTTATTTATCTATCTATCTATATATCTATCTCTCTATCTATCTATCTTTCCATTCATCCACCCATCCTTCCATCCATCCATCCATCTATCTATCGATCTATCTATCTATCTATCTATCTATCTATCTATCTATCTATCTATCTATCTATCTATCTATCTATCTATTAATCTATCTATCTATCTATCTATCTCTATCTATTAATCTATCTATCTATCTATCTATCTATCTATCTATCTATCTACCTATCTATTAATCTATCTATCTATCTATCTATCTATTAATCTATCTATCTATCTATCTATCTATCTATCT
>NC_088369.1:42398106-42400606 GCF_034508935.2 Berghia stephanieae
TTTCTCTCTCTCTCTCTCTTTCTCTCTCTCTCTCTCCCTCTCTCTCTCTCTCTATCTCTCCCTCTCTCTCTATCTCTCCCACTCTCCCTCTCTCTCTCTATCTCTCCCTCTCTCTCTCTCTGTCTCTCCCTCTCTCCCTCTCTCTATCTATCTCTCTCCCTCTCTCTCTATCTCTCCCTCTCTCTCTCTCTTTCTCTCTATCTATCTATCTATCTATCTATCTATCTATCTATCTATCTATCTATCTATCTATCTATCTATCTATCTATCTATCTATCTATCTCCCCCATCTTTCCGTTCCTCTTTCTCTCTTTCTATTTTCTTCTCTTTTTATTTCCTCTTTATATTTTTTATTTCAAGTCACTGAACCAAAGGGAGCCATACACACATGTACACACACGCACACCCACACACACACACACACACACACACACATATATATATATACACACACACAAATACACTAACACAAACTTACCTCTATGTTTAGAACTCGAAGATTTATTCAGAGAACACTTTGGGCCTTTTACAAAACCGTTGGTATTTTGTTTCGGTGTTGTATCTGTCAAACAAAAAACAAAACAAAACAAAAACACTATAATTAATAATTTAAAATTAATGATTTTAAGAATACCATTGATAAAGACCTTACCAACATTATATGTGATTTTGACGAATAATGTAACATAAAATAAATTTAAAATTAATTATCCCTTTTCCGCCACGATATCATAAGATATCGTCGCCTTGACATTCCACGAAGGAATATAGATAACTCATCAAACAAGATGTCTGATGTCAACAGGAATCACCCATGTGGTCCAAGTGAGCAAATTGGGGGTTAATAATCTTGCTCAAGGAGAAAAAAAACGAAAGTGCCTGAAGCGGGGCTCGAACCCGGGTCCATCCGGGTCACAGTGCAATGCCTTAACCACTCGGCCACTTCGCCCCCAATAATGTAACATGAAATTGGATATCATTGTTGATTTATTAGCGTGTATGTCAATTCTTTGAACTCTCGAATGTACAAGTTGAACATGCCAAAATGAATGTAAAGAGAGTAAATTATACTAGGAATATTGAATAGGACACTTGTTCATGTATTAATTTTTTTTTTACTATAAATTAATTGACATTGAATACTAATTATATGATTGGTAAATTGTATCTATGCATACAAATTACACAGAGCATTTACAGGTGTTTAGAACCTATTAGCTCTTAAACGATACGATACGATATGATACGATACGATACGATACGATACGATACGATATATTAACATGACTATGAGTCAAAATATTTATTTAAAAAACAAAACAAAACATCTCAGCAAAACAAAACAAACAAACAAAGAAAAACATTTTAAAAAACAGAGCCTCCAACCAGTGGCAATGTAAATGTGTATTATTTTAAAAAAAAAACAAAACAAAAAAAAAAAAAACAAAACAAAAACAAAAACGTACAAACATCATCTCTCACATATAAACAAACAAATTCATATCCAATAATAAACAAAAATACATACTTCGGAAATATAAAATACCAAGCAGCACGGATCGTTTCAGGCTCAAAGCCCTTCTTCAGGCAACAACAACAACAAAAAATAAACCCATAAAAACGTTAAACAACAGAAGATTTTCTAAATTTAGCACATTTTGTAGGCCAGTAGACCTCGAAATATCAAATTCATACCCAATGCGCTTCAACAGTCGTGACGTCACTTCCCTCGTAATGACGCATGGCAACTTAGTAACTGGCTCTAAACTATCGGAACAATGGCGAACGCCCTTATGAAATATTTCTCCGACGAGCACAAAGACGTATCCAGAGGAAAAAAAATATTATAAATCTGATCATGTTTTGACTTTTATAGATTATGATCACAAGACATATGAAAAGTTCTAGCCAGCATGAAGAATAAAACGTACCGATTTTCTTTGTTTAGAACCTTGATGGCCGCCGTTGCTGGGCGACGTGACATCAGACTATTGAATCCAATTGCTTCACGCATAGCATTCGACTCCGACCAGAGCATGTCCAAAACAAATTAAATAAATTGCGTCTTTCAGGGGGCGTGTGGAAGGGGACAAAATACCATCCGATCTACCTTCTCGTTCTACGACATGGTAAATGTTGCTGTTGGTTAGGGACCTCTTGTAAAGCGCCTTGAGCGCATTAAATGGATATTGCGCTATATAAAAGCTGAAGTTGAAATTATTTTAAAATAAATAAATTGGCGGCCACTTTTGAACGTAGCAGTTCGGCAGTGATGGCGGGTTTTGTCAAAAGAGAATAAATTCGTATTATATTAACTCACTCAACCCTAACACCGACTATATCCGTAGTTAACCCTGGTTGCTTTTACCCCATGCCTATTTATTACATTTTTGTGAGACAAATTATAGGCGTACTATCAAAGTTAATGTTTTTAGTTTTTACATGTTAATGGTAGTTGAATAATACTATCTTTGTACATGCTCGTTTTTGATACTTTTTT
>NC_088369.1:42405606-42408106 GCF_034508935.2 Berghia stephanieae
AAGAAGGGCAATTTGAAAAAAAAAACAAAACAAAACAAAAAAACTATGCCTCACTTGGTATCAATTGGAATTTGGAGTGTGTGAAAGTTTTTTCTGGTCAAAATGGAAGAATCCAGTGTTTTGTCAAAGTGTGTGTGTGTATGTGTGTGTGTGAGAGAGTGTGAGAGAGAGAGAGAGAGAGAAAGAGAGAGAGAGAAAGAGAGAGAGAGAGAGGGGTGGGGGCGGGACTTGAGGTAAGCAATCATCACCGTCAATTTGGTAGGGCCCAGACCGTGTAATCAGCTGTTGTAGGCCCCGGGGAACACATCTGTATCAATATTTGATTTCTTACCACCGTCCTCCCCATCTTGAAATGAAGTGTTATACAATAAAACACACGCACACATAGACACATACACACACACACACACACACACATACACACATACTACATAGACACAGAGATAAAGAGAAAGAGAGAAAGAGAGAGAGAGAGAGAGAGAGAGAGAGAGAGAAGAGAGAGAGAGAGAGAGAGAGAGAGAGAGAGAGAGAGAGAGAAAAGAGAGTGAGAAAAAAACCCATAAAAAACTAGAGCATTTATATAGCGCAATATCCTCTAAACGTGCTCAAACCGCTTTACAAAGGGTCCCTGGCCAACAGCAACACGTAACATGTATAACGAGACATGACGCCTGTAAGGCGATATTACAATTTTTTCCGACCCAGACAACGCTGTTAACGGCCAGGTACGCATTTTACACCTGAGTACGGTGAGAGAATATGAGTAAAGAGTCTTTTCCAAGGACTCAACTATGCGCCTAGCGAGGCTCGAACCAAGGACCTTCCGATCCGAAGAGAGAGAGAGAGAGAGAGAGAGAGAGAGAGAGAGAGAGGGAGAGAGAGAGAAAGAAAGAAGGAGGGGTGGGATGGGGAGGGGGGGGGGAGTCCTAAGAACAGATCAATTACATTAGACTTATTTTCGTGATAGAGTTTACTCCCTTTGAGAGCATACCTTCGAGAATCAGAAATACATCGAATAAGAGGACAGCGCCATTTGGCGTACAAGAGACAAAGAGAGAGAGAGAAAGAGAGAGAGAGAGAGAGAGAGAGAGAGAGCGAGAGAGAGAGAGAGCGAGAGAGAGAGAGCGAGAGAGAGAGAGAGAAAGAGAGAAAGAGAAGAAAAAAAAGATAGACTCTATTGATGCTGTGCATTTAGCTAAAATGCTCACAACATCCGCCAGCCACCTAAAACGTACCTACACCCAAAACGATGGGTAACGTTGATCTATTATAGTCAGATGTATAGAATTTAGTGAGAACTCATCTTAAAATGGCTGTCTGAAAACAATAACAACGAGCTGAGTGACGTCAATTGCGTACCGTCTATTAAAATTACAAAAGTACAAAAAAAAAAAAAAAAAAAAAAAAAAACAACAAAAAAACCCCAACAAAACAACGACAAGAAAAAAAAATAAAACAAAACGAGCAAAAGGTAATTAAAAAGAAAAAACCCAACAAAAACAACCCCCCGAAAACAATAAAACTGTGCGCTTTAATTTCCTCTATTTTTCAATGTGTGCCCTTCAATTTGTTTATTAATTCATTGTGGCTTATAGATGTCGTATAACAGTTGTACAACAAAACAACAACAACAGCAACAACAACAACAACAGCAACAACAACAACAACAACAACAACAAAGCCAAACACAACAACAACAGTTATCTTGTTTTGATGTAAAACCACTCTCACTTTGACGGCGTTAAGCCTGAATAATGGAAAAAATAATTAAAATTATGATATTATTGTAGCTTAAGGCTTATTCCCCTTTGAGTTTGATATAAAACAAGTGATAAATGCAATAGATTATGATGCAAGTCGCTACAGATCAATAAGAATATTATTCATATTTTCCCGCCCCTTTGGTCTTCCCACTTAAGAGGACTTATCGACTCAATCATTTCCCTGATATGTGACCCCTCGTCTCAAAACGGTATTAAGTCGGGATGATTAAGTTGCTGAAAATTGAATTTATAGCCAGAAATATCAGACTTGAGTTGAGTTTATAAGTTTTATAGAGGAGAATGAATATCCTATTTTAGAGTGCTAAATATCAATACTTCATATTTTTGACCAGTTTAACTATAATTGGACTTTTTAGCATCTGGTCCATCCCGACATAATACCGTTTTGAGACGTTGGGTCATATTTTCCCGCCCCTTTGATCTTCCAACTTAAGAGGACTTATCGACTCAATCATTTCCCTGATATGTCGTATGTACGTTCAGTAACCAATCAGCTGTTGTTTGGCCCCAGGGAAAGCAAATTGTGATACTTGTCGGTTTGAACACAATGTGTTATAAATACACAATACACAGTAAATATCAGATAACCTCTTAATATATATATTATATATATGCCGCTTAATCAGCATGAGTATTCAAATTGCCGAAGTTGTGCGATTATGCGATATTATCACAATCATTTTAGATATAATTTCAATTTTCTGGATTCCTTATGC
>NC_088369.1:42413106-42418106 GCF_034508935.2 Berghia stephanieae
CTAGCTATACTCACTTTAAGTCACTCAACCCTAACACCGACTGTATCCGTAGTTTACCCGGGTTACTTTTACCCCATGCCTATTTATTACATTTTTCTGAGACAAATTATAGGCGTAGTATCAAAGCTAATGTTTTTAGTTTTTGCATGTTAATGATAGTTGAATAAAATTATCTATGTACATGCTCATTTTAAAATATATTTTTTTCCAATTTTGAAAAGTAGCAAAAATCTCTAGGATTGAGTGAGTTAATACAACAACACCTCCTCCTCTGACAAAAGCATATTATATTTCAATTTGGTCGGAAAACTTTTAAATCAAACATCCTCCATTAAAATGGCCTTCAACTTGTTAATATTTCCTAAATCTGAGCTGATAAAGGTGTTAATTTTGAGATTATATGTTTTTAAAAAAGCTTAGGGTAATTCTAGTCAACCAGGTCATATTATTATTTGCCAAATTTAAAACTTCACCTTATTCCATTTCAATAGAATTAACCCATTGTCCCCCCCCCCCCTTCCCCCAAATCCCCTCCCCGCTCTTAATCTCTATCTCTACCAACATTTCCTTCAGGTTTCTATAACCAACCAGAAATTATGCTCTCGTATCAAATCAACATTTATTTATACCCCCTTGTCTGGAACACAAAACCAGACACACCTTTTATCACCTAGTTATGTCTTGTATACAACTCCTACTGTATATCTTATCCCCCCCCCCCCCCCTTCCCCCCCCCCCCACCCCCTTCCACCTTTGCCCTTTATATGTGACCCCAACGGTTCAAAACGGTATTATGTCGGATTGAACCAGATGCTAAAAAGTCAAATTAAAGCTGACCTTCTCAAAAATATGAATTACTGGTATTTAGCACTCTAACATATGATATTCATTCTCCTCAATAAAGCATATTATACACTCAACGAAAGTCTGATATTTCTGGCTACAAATTCAATTTTCAGCATCTTAATCAAGCCGACGTAATACGTTTTGAGACGTGGGCTCACATATGTCATTGGTAACCCATTGTCTCAAGTCAGTATTATGTTGTGGTGATTTAGATGAGAGAGAGAGAGAGAGAGAGAGAGAGAGAGGGAGAGAGAGAGAGAGAGAGAGAGAGAGAGAGAGAGAGAGAGAGAGAGAGAGAGAGAGAGAGAGGAAATAAAGATCTTATTTTCCACAATATAAAATTAGGATCACCTGTGGTTTTAAATTGAATTTCTAATTCATTCTGACATGATACCGTCTTGAGACGATGGGTCACATATTCGCTATTTGACAAGCGAAAATCAAATAAATTCTTACAGTTAATTATTATCACATCTGAATCCGGCTATAAACACCTTATTCATTTTTACACAACTTTCGAGCGGATTTTTAAAATGAGCTTTCATATAGCGCAATATCCACTAAACGTGCTCAAAGCGCTTTACAAGGGGTCCCCAGCCAACAGCATCAATTAACATTCTGGAGGAAAATATTGACTTCAAATATTGACAGATTATCAAGACGACACCCAACTTGTGAAAAGGCCACATACCTAGATTTGAAAGAAGTCTCGGGTTTAAAACATCGCTGCCACTACGGACGTCGCCTTAATAAATAAATATAAGGATAAAGTGTTATTTTTTCTGCCAGGAGAATAGATCGCTGGTTTATAGATAGTATGCGCTTGGCTAAGAAGCTCACAACATTGCCATCCGGAAGTATAACGGACCAACACACAAAACTATGTGTAACCTTGAACGTTTATAGTCTGGTTGATACAGTTTAGTGAGAAGTACGCACAAACGGGATGGCAAAAACAATAGACAAAGACTCGAGTGACGTCAACTTCATTCTATCTTGTGGGGCAGCGTGGCTCAGCGTTACGGTCTTTGCTTCGCATCCGAAAGGTACCGAGTTCGAATACCCGCTGGCATCCCCCCCCCCCCCCCTAGCTCAGTTTGCAGCGCTGCACAGCGGCTGACGCCTGGGTTATTCCAGTCTTCCATTGGAATAGACCCTAAAGACACATTTTCCCGAGTTTTTATTTCATTGATTTTAAAGAAGAGAACCGAAACAAAATAAATAAATGAACTGAAAAAAAACAAACAAAAAAAAACAAAACAAATTCACACAAACAAACACTTCGCCAAACAACAACCATATTTTGCGTCGCTTCCTTTCAACACAATCTAATAACGGTAAGTATTGAACGGTAAGCTTCAACTTAGTAAACGAAGACATATACTGTGGACGTTTCGGGTTTCCCCTATATCAACCAGACACGATGAATAAAACACCTTAACAACGCCATTCACACATCTCTCATTCGTCCTTAGTATTTAACTCATCGTGTTTTGTTGATAAAGGGGAAACCCGAAACGTCCACAGTGTTTGTCTTCGTTTCATAAATTGAAGCTTACATTTCAATACTTATCGTTATTTTTTCCTTCGAGCTCTAAGAAGCAACATTTTCATCATTTCAACGTAATCTAAGAAATCTATTTCAACGAGCTATTTTCGTGTGTGTGTGTGTGTGTGTGTGTGTGTGTGTGTGTGTGTGTTTTTCAATGAGTTTTGCAGCCGCTTTTAAAACCGTATCATCTCAACGCAATAACTTCTGATTGTAAATGTGCAATATACATTTATCTATTTGACGATAACGAGTGGCATTCTTCTTTATCGTGTAATAAATTATAAACTGCCGCAATCTGGAGAGAGAGAAAAAAAAACAATGTTTAAAAAGATTTTTAGTCAGAAAAACTCATCCTTGAAATATCGATCTATTAAATTGACCTTTATCTTGCCCCCCCCCCCCCCCCCAAAAAAAAAAATCAATTTAAAAAATGCTCATACTTGGGACTTTATTGTAAACCCAAGTTTGAGAGTATTTCAAGAGATGAGGGTTATTTTAATCGATCGATATTTGAAGGACGAGTTTTATGGCCAAAATTTTAAATATGTGTTTTTTTTTTTTTGGCGGGTTATTTTTTTTCTCCGAGTATGGCAGTAAAATGCATTTTCCTTCCTTTGTTCATAGAAGAATTAGAGGAATGTCTTGGATGCACGAAAATCCGGAATATTTATTGCTCTGAACCAGGAAAGGAAGTTCTTCAAACCGCAAAGATGTCGGCAGGGTGTCGACAAGTGCAAAAACATTTGGTGCAATTCGCAAGACAAGCAGACGTGCCGTATTCCGTATATATTTCGTTGTTGTCACAAAATATTGCATCAAAATTGACGTGTCCTTATTCGCAGGTCTGATAACCCAATTTTTTATAGGCTTAATATTGTGATGGCTTTACCCTCAAACTTAATAGGCTTCAACAGTCGCGACGTCATTTCCCTCGTAATGACGCATGGTAACTTAGTAACTGGCTCTAAACTGTGGGAACAATGGCGGACGCCCTTATGAAATACTTCTCCGACGAGCATAAAAGTGTATCCAGAGGAAAAAAAAAACAATTATAAGTCTGATCATGTTTTTTCTTTTACACATTCTGATCACAAGACACATGAAAAGTTCTAGCCAGCATGAAGAATAAAAAGTACCGATTTTCTTTGATTAGACCCACGATGGCCGCCGTTGCTGGGCGCCGTGACATCAGACTATTGAATCCAATTGACGTGACTTATTCGCAGCGCAGGTTCGATAACCCAAACTGTTATAGGATAAATGTTGTGATGGATTTACCCCCCCCCCCCCCCCCAAAACTAAACTATCGATAGAACTATGTTGACGTCACACAGGTCTTTGTTATTGTTTTTTTTGTTGTTTTTTTTTTTTTGGGGGGGGGGGGGGGGGGGGGTTTGTTTGTTTTTTGTTGGGGTTTTTTTTTTTTTGTGCCATCCGCTTTTATGGGTAATTCTCACTAAACTGTATTAACCAGACTATAAAGGTTCAAGGTTAAACATAGTTTTGTGTTTTGGTCCGACATACTTCCGGATGGCAATGTTGTGAGCTTTGTGGCCGAGCGCATACTATCTATTTAGACGGGGTAAATCAGACTATTCTGGGGCAAATTTCACGTAAACTTATAGATAGGACGAAATTGACGTCACAAAGCTTCAATATCACATTGTAATCAATAGAAAGTTACAAATTCACGTAGATACCAAAAAACATTTTCGAGAAAAAAAAAAGTATGAGAGGTCGCTCAATTTACGACATTCAACACCATAACCGTGAGCAGCTAGGTAAACAGGGCGGGTTATTCATGAAACGTTACTTTTTACTTTCAAATTCTTCCGCCAGCTGCGTCAGGAGGAGATTTTGTTCGTGCAAGTAAGTGTAACAACTTCTGATAGACCTACTTAAATGTGTTTTAACAGGACCATGTTCTGTTTACAGTGTCTCACAGCCATTCAAAAACTCGTTATAAAGAATGATGTCAAAACCCCAGGCTTAACCAACATTAAACATCGTCAAAAAAACGAATAGGGTTCGCGTTATATGTGACCCATCGTCTCAAAACGGTATTATGTCGGAACGAGCCATATGCTTAAAATCTGAATTAAATGTTAAACTGGTCAAAAATTTAAATTGTTGGCATTAGCACCCTGAAATATGGTATCCATTCTCCTCAATGAAAAATACAAACTGAACACAAGTCTGATATTTCTGGCCATAAATTCAATTTTCAACATCTTAACCAACCAGACTTAATACCGTTTTGAGGCGAAGGTCACTGGTCACATATCCTAATATTGACCCGTTGTGTAAATAGTAACACTTCGATGTTTAATTAGGTTCTTTAAGATCGTAAATACTCGTATATATAGAAACCATCCACAGCAAATACCGTATACTCTAAACCCTATATCCTGTGAGGCTATGTGGTTTAGTCGTATGACACTCGCTTTCGGATCGGAAGTCCATGGGTTCGAGCCTCGCGCTCGGCGCATAGTTGAGTCCTTGGAAAAGGCTCTTTACTCACATCCTCAGACCAAATGTCAAAAAATGAATCTCATGTGAGAATATTTTTTTTTTTTTTAATATGAAATTTTAGTTTTTGTAG
>NC_088369.1:42423106-42425606 GCF_034508935.2 Berghia stephanieae
TCAATTAGAAAAACATACAACACAGCATCACATGGAAAATCATCTCCAGAGCACAGTCGTACTCCCCCTCTTCTAAGATTTGCAACCTCTGCTGGGAAGAAAAATTCTTCTCATCATCACAAAACCGAGCATGGCAACACTCAATAGAAGAAACGAACTAACATCCTCATGCATAGAAACAAACACCTTTTATGTATTTATTTAAAATCCTATTTCCAATTAATATCATCATTTTGATTCTGACATGAAATCAGAATGCCACGTTGGGTCACATTATTTATAGAAACGGGTTTCTGGACAATAATGAATAGAATGCGTTTTGTCAGAGTTCGAGTCACAGTTGAACACAGTCAGTGGCGTTCGGTGTTAATTTATTTATGGGGTGACAAGGCCAGCAAGGAGGGGTGTCGGATTAAGTGAAGTCCGCATAATGCAATTTGTCTGTTTATCTTTATTGATGGTGGGAGATTAACCTTTATAGACTATTAGTGATTGAACCTCAGACCTTCTGTTATTCTATTAGTGCGGCTATGTGGTCTTGACGTATGACATTCGCTTTCGGATCGGACGGTCCTGGGTTCGAGCACGTACTTAAAAATTTGGCCATAAAAACTCTTCCTTCAACAATTTGTGCGGCAATGTCGTGGTCTTGTGGTATGACACTCGCTTACGGGTCGGACGGTCCTGGGTTCGAAGCTCGCTCGGCGCATAGTTGAGTCATTGGAAAGGCTCTTTACTCACATTCTCTCACCGTACACAGGTGTAAAATGAGTATCTGGCCGTTAACAGCGTTGTCTCTGTCCGAAATAATATGTAATATCGCCTAATAGGCGTCATGTCACGTCGTACATGTTACGTGTTGCCGTTGACTAGGCATCCCTTGTAAAGCGCTTTGAGCACGTTTAGTGAATATTGCGCTATATAAATGCTCAAGTTTTTTCTTCTTCTATTAAGTTGTCTCTTCCTTGAACCAACGAAATGTATTTGTCATGGAATGGTAGATTTAATTTAGTGTAGAACACTGTCAGTGGCGGTTGGTGTTAATTTATTAATGAGGTGATACAGTGGCAAGGTCACAGGAGTGCCAGCTGGAATAAGTGATGTCCCCATAATGCGATTTGTCTGTTTATCATAGTCGAAGATCGCAATTATTGAGAATTGGCATAGTGTGCGGACGCATAATGGACGGTGCTCCGAGTACAAGCCGATTGAAATTCCGGCAATCCTTAATATTATACCTAGCTTCATGACTCCGGAGAAAGGGACGAAATTTCAAGATGGAGGTTGTCTTGGAACCACGGTTCCTCGGAAAAGGGGTCTCCTTTTTCCCTTGAACTGAGAGAAAAGTTGACTGGATATTGTACAAGTTAGAGGATACATTGGGTGGTTGCCCAGGATATATTATGTCTAACAGCAATGAGATCATCAGGGATGGTTGACAACTTCGCTCACTTGCACTTGTTGTGGTAGAGATCCGGGAATCGCAGACGATATGTGACCCCAACGGTTCAAAACGGTATTATGTCGGATTGAACCAGCTGCTAAAAACTCAAATTAAAGCTGAACTGGTCAAAAATATGAATTATTGATATTTAGCACTCTAAAATAGGATATTCATTCTCCTCAATAAAGCATTTAAACTCAACGCAAGTCTGATATTTTTGGCTACAAATTCAGTTTTCAGCATCTTAATCATCCCGACTTAATACCGTTTTGAGAATTTGGGTCACATATGTTTGAACCTTGACCTGTGAAGCGACTACCCTAAATCTTCTACTATACGAATATAAGCTTTTTATGAAAAACAAAATTGAGAAGAAAAGTGTTTCAGAAGATAATAAGATGCTATTGTAACATCTTGAAGACCTTAGATGCACATTCCTCCCACCAAATCCAAGCATCAGTAACACACTTTATAGTCACCTGGAACAACTACGAAAGACGTCTAACTTCTACGTCATGGCACAAGACCGAAGGGCGATAGCTCAGGTGGTCGCTGGTTCGGATAAGTAAGTAATTAAGTAAATAAGTAAGTAGGTAAGATGCTATTGTTATTAGATGCTGTCAACTTCACGCTTCGGAAACTAGGGTAAATATCGGTTTAATGGGAAGCTCAGAAGTTTGTTTGGACAAAGAAAGAACATTATAACCATTAGGTCGACTATTTTACTCTTTCCTGGTGTGCGAGGAACAGCGGTCACTTTACTTTGTAGGGGTGTTCGGTGACAATCGGTGGTCACTCTTTACATTGTCCCGGTGTTAAATGACCAGGGTCAGTTTGGCTTGTCCCGGTGTACATTGATGATCAGCGTGCGGCCCGGTCGTTAATCCTATTTAGAATGCGGATGACAAGATTGATGAAGCGTCAATGACAGATTGAGTCACTTCGGCTTCTCGCCTTGTAGACAACGCTGGGAGTGACAATTATTATGTATAGATAGAATGACGTTGACGTCAATCGGGTCTTTTTTATTGGGTTTTTTTTTTTGCCATCCGCATT
>NC_088369.1:42430606-42440606 GCF_034508935.2 Berghia stephanieae
GCCGGAATAACGTACCAACACACAAAACGGTGTGTAATCTTGATCGTTTATAGTCTGATTGACAGCATTCATTTAGTGAGAACTACTCCTAAAAATGGCTGGCTAAAAACAATATCAAAAACTGAGTGACGTCAAATTCGTTCTATCAATAGTTTTTTTTTTTAATTAAGCTTTTTATAGCGCAATATCCACTAAATGTGCTCAAAGCGCTTTACAAGGGGTCCCTAGCCAACAACAACATTTAACATTTTAGGACGAGACATGACGCATGTTAGGCGACATTACAATTTTTTTCGGACAGAGACAACGCTGTTAAAGGCCAGGTACTCATTTAACACCTGAGTACGGTGACAGAATGCGAGTAAAGAGCCTTCCTTCTCCAAGGACTCAACTATGCGCCAAGCGAGCGAGGCTCGAACCCAGGACCTTCCGATGCGAAAGCGAGTGTCATACCACAAGACCACATAGCCGCACATTACTGTCTGCTCTCAGATTGATTTCTGATGACTTCTTCTCAAGTAAGACAAGACGCTAGTTTTGAAATTTCTTTTATGTTCAGGTACAAAACCGAAAATGCCAAACAATGTTTCTCTGAAGAAAAGAGTTTTGCCAGTTCATCTCCTCGAACACCGTTAACCCCCCCCCCCCCCCCCCCCCACCACCCCATCTTTCTGTCTATTTCAATGTTCTTCTCCCATCCCATCCCATCCTCTCATCGGTGACCATACCATAGAGAATACCATACCGCTTGCCACTCCGCCGCCTTAACCCTCCCCTTACCACCTACAGCAAAATGGTCACATTTGTTACGACACAATATACATTTTTTCCTATTCAAATCTATTTTGTACAACACAAACTTTGAAGAATGATCTTTGTTTAATTCATAAGAAGTTGTTTTTGTAGGGAGCTTGTTTGAGTTTAAAAAATCAAATGTTATGCTGGGTAAGCCTGTCATTTTGGGAAAAACACTGAAAATCATCGGTAAGGAAAGAGTTAAAAAAACTAAAACAACCCCCCCCCCCCCTTTTTCCAAGAAAAAACAAAGAAAAAACAATATTTTTTTTTCAAAGTCTGAAGGATAGGTAATCGAAAGACCCCTTCAGCTAAGTAGGGTACTTAAAGACCATGATCGATTTTGTGTGAAGGGGATACATTTCAACATTTCGAATAATAATAATAATAATAATAATAATAATAATAATAATAATAATAATAATAATAATAATAATTGCTCTATTTCTGTCTTAAAATATCTCTATCTATCTATCTGTTTGTCTATCTGTCTATCTATCTGTCTATTTGTTTATCTATCTATCTGTCTATCTATCTATCTATCTAGCTATCTAACTCTCTAACTTTCTCTCTCTCTCTCTCTCTCTCTCTCTCTCTGTGTGTGTGTGTGTGTCTCTTTCTGTCTCTCTCTCTCTCCCTCTCTCTCTCTCTCTCTCTCTCTCTCTCTCTCTCTCTCTTTCCATCTAAAATAAGCTACCGTATTATATTATATGTTATGAGTTATGATATTCTCATTATAACAATTGCCTTGCGCGTTAGACCGTTAAGGGGGGACCTGTAGTCATTTTTGGTTAAAAAAATTTTTTTCGGCCAAATTGGGCTAGTCCACTTTTCAGGTAGTTTAATTATTCTAGAATCCTAAAATATAAAGAAAATTTCATTTTTTCAATTAAAAACGTGTTTTTGATGCAGTTTTATAACGTAGGTATCCACGTTTTATTTTCTAAAGGTCTATATTGTCAAATGTTTGGGTCTTGACAACAGCTATTCAAAGCCTATCCACCCGGTCATGGCGCATATCGATGGAAAGCTTAGCCATTTCTCTTTTTCAATCTGGCAACATCGACATCATGATTATAAACATGAATTATCACAAGGTCAAATAGTGAATACCATTTATACAATGTCACGAGCTCTCATTGGTTGATTTGAGAGGTCAGGTCACGGTGCGTCTAAATTTAGTAACAAAACATGATTCCGATCTAAATTTATCCTCGAACGTGGCAATAGTGACCCACAATGCACCACGATAGCGCAATGGCCGCTCCCTGACTGTCCCTGGCTTTGTTTACAATATTATGAATTCATTCGCTTTTGGACCTCACTCATCGCATTACAAGTTGATTTTGATGAACTTTGGTAATTCTTCACTCTATTCAAGTCACAGAATACTCAGTTTACAAGGTAAGCATAAGAAATACACCACATTTTAATTTATTGCTTATTTTTATAACTAAACATGCCTTGTGAGATTGTGTGTTTGTTCGACTGTGCATCAGCTGACACACTCGTTGTTATCGCAAGTTAACTTTATTTTATGAAAAATAACAGGGCCAAACAATAATAAAATACTACTCCCCCCCCCTCCCCAAACAAAATCAGCCCTCCATGTCAGGCGATAAAACCTAGACCTGATCAGATGTTTCAAGGTTCGATTCCCAGTCAATATGTTTCCAAATTTGTCAAGATCAAGACTGTCAATAGAGGGTTCGTGAAGTTCGTGCGACTCACAAGAAGAAAAGACATTCTCAGTCTCAGGATCAGGACCCTTTTAAAAAAAATACTTTTCATTCAGTTATTGTAATTATCTTTATTTTGGCTGATACTGCATACATCGTCCACACTTTTCAATTTTTTTTCTTTGGAGGTGGGGGGGGGGGGGGGGGGGGTTTTATATCGGAAAATTGGGTTTGGTATGTTATGTTCGAGAGATAGTGATAGAGAGGGAGAGAAAGAGAGAGTAAATATCTATGATAGATAATGATAAGGTCTGTAGTGGTAGCAGTTTTAGTAGTGTTTGAAATGTCTAGGATAATGATAATGACAATGTTAGATAATTTTTTTTTTCCAAATTATTTATTTTATATATTATTATTATTATTATTATTATTATTATTATTATTATTATTATTATTATTATTATTATTATTATTATTATTATTATTATTATATTATTATTATTATTATTTTATTATTATTATTATTATTGTTGTTGTTGTTTTAAACTTTAGCAATGGCATTGGCATATGTGCCATTTTCACTGCAGTGAATTTAATTTAATTTTTTGTTTTCATCGACAGCTAACATGAAAGAATTCAGTTGACTGTACTGGTGTCCTGACAATAAATAAAGATGCTGGCTCAAGGGCTATTCTGGAAAGGTGTGTTGAGGCCCTCCTGTGGCAAACTGATCAACCAGCAAACCATCATCTGGGCCAGCACAGCAGAGTGTCTGCATGTACTTTTTGACACTGGTTAGTAATGTTTCCAAATCTCCATAGCGCCTTTACATTTTTGATTAATGATCAATAAAGTAAATAATCATTTTTCTAAATGAAAATGATAAAACATCATTTGAAATGAATTACTATTGAATATATTAACTTAATAACAGAAAATTGTTTGTCGCCAAGAGTTCTGTTCTGTGGATGTAAAAACAATGAAATTTCAACTGTGTTGGTGTGAATAATGACCATTTTATTTATTGGTCTTTCTTTGACAGATGCATTTTATGTCAATGACTTATAATGTATTTCCAAAAATTGCTAATGAAATATCTCTTCTTTTTTTTTTACCAACCAGAGCAAGATCAACCCTCTTTGTGGAACTACGGTACTAAAAAAGCGGTGGCAAACAAGTGGTGTTGATTTTTCCTGCGTTGAGGCGAAAGGAATTTATTTCCAAGGGGTTTGGGAAAGCAAATTGCTTTTTATTCTGAGCTATATCTATTTGCATCATTTAGCTGTTTTATTGTCTAAAATAGAATTGATTTTGCAGTTAAAATTGACTAGATATCTAATTTTATATGACTTGTCTCTCAAGCAGCATTGAAAAATGAGGGTAGCGCGCCATATCATATTTTACGAAATCATATTTCGAGACTTTTTAATATATCTAGAAATCTCTTTATAATCTATTGTATACAGTAAATAATTAGTTTTTGTGATTACAATAATGAATTCATAAGATATAAATCATATTTGACCTCAAAATTATTTTATCTCTGAATACGGAAAAAATTGAATTTTATAGTTTGTTTTTTTTTTTAGGGGTATGCGTTAGCGAATCGATTATAAATTTTTTAGACTTAGATTAAATTATAAAGTTTTCTTGTTTTCTTGTCCTATAATGGTCATATTTTGAAAGTTTGATGGATCATTTCTTTTACTTGCCTGCAAAATCAGTCTCAATGTCAAATTATTAAAAAAGTTTGCGCTTTCTCAAATTTCCGATTTATGTCATTTTCTGATTTTCTAGCAATCCTATCTTAGCCATTTTCCTTTAGATCATCTTCAAATTTATTCAGAATCTTTTCTATGATGTCTTTTACATCATGATGGAAGTTTTTGGGGGTAAATTAATATTTAGCAATTTTAAAAATTTTTTAATTCATTTTTTTCTGTCGATACGCGCCAAATTTTCAGTCAAAATCAAATAAAAATTCTAAAAAATTTATTTTCCAGACTGTTGATAAATTCTTCCATCACGATATAGCTATTTATGTGAGAAACATTGTGTTTAAATTTGAAAGAAATTTATATGCTAGTTTTTGGTGCATCTATGTTAGAAATGTTAGGGTTTTACGTCTAATTTTAGCCTATAATGCCCTTAAAAATTTTATTTAAAAAATTCTGAGTTTTTTTTTGGGTGTTTAACATCAAATTATACATCACATTATTAGTTTATGAGATTTAATTGATGAATTTTATAAATATAAAGCATATTTGATCGCTAAATTAATTTTTTTGTAAAAAACTGATATCATTCAATTTTTCCGCAAATTTTTTCTTAGGGGTATGGGTTAGCGAATCGATCATAATTTTTTCAGAATTTGATAAATGTACAAAATTTAACTGTTTTCTTGTTCTATATTGAATATACTTTGAAATTTTGATGGATGTTTTCCTTTGCTTGTCTGCAAAATTAACTTTATTATCAAATTAAAGACAAATTTTGCGTTTTCTCAAAACTCCATTTTGCGTCATTTTCTGATTTTCTAACATTCATATCTGGATTATTTTCCATCAGATTGTCTTCAAATTTGGTCAGAATCTTTCTTATAATGTGTTTTGTACCATGACGTAGGGGTTTTGGGGTAAACTAAAATTGAGCAGTTTTATGAATTTTTAAATCGAATTTTTACTGTAATTCCGCGCCAAATTTTCAGCCGAAATCGAAAAAAAATTCTTAAAAATTTATTTTCAGGACTATTGCTAAACCTTTACGTCATGGTATAGCTCTTGTTGTAAGAAACATTGTGTGTAAATTTGGAAGAGATCTATTCGTTGGTTTTGGCTGCATTACTGTAAGAAATTTTGGGATTTTTGGTCTATTTTTAGCCTATTTTTTCTCACTATGTTTAAAAAAATTTTTTTTTTTGGCTTTTTTTGGTGTTAATCATCAAATTAGACCTCCTACCACCTTAAAATAACAAGGGAATAGCAATATTAGCATTACAATCAAAAATGGATTTTTGACTACAGGTCCCCCCTTAACAACATGCGGAATGAAAAGTGTACACAACAATATGGATTAAGGTAGCTAGAGTACATTCCCTTGGATGGAGATCAAGGCAATGCCATTGATGACGTCATCGAATGGTGTGTATCAGTACACGCATGCATGCACGAATGAGCACAGCATGAACACTCGTCTGCAATTTTTGCATAACTGCTTTGTTGTACGATATTAAGCAGTTTCGCCACTTATCGACTCTTAGTTTGGAAAAGGGCATACATTCGTTACTGGAAGGAATTGGATTCAACAGTCTGATGTCACGTCGCCCAGCAACGGTGGCCATCGTGGTTCTAAACAAAGAAAATCTGTACCTTTTATTCTTCATGCTGGCTAGAACTTTTCATATGTCTTGTGATCAGAATGTGTAAAAGTCAGAACATGATCAGATTTATAATGTTTTGTTTTTTTTTCCCTCTGGATACGCTTTTATGCTCGTCGGAGAAATATTTCATAAGGGCGTCCGCCATTGTTCCGATAGTTTAGAGCCAGTTACTAAGTTACCATGCGTCATTACGAGGGAAGTGACGTCATGACTGTTGAAGCCTATTCAAGATAACATATTTATTGATTGCCAGATACCCAGTTACCAGTTATCCGGTTTTAATCGGATACCAGATGCTATGCGTTTAGGTAAAATAATCACAACATCGTACAGTCGGATAAAACGTATCGACACACTCCTATACGATGTGTTACCTTGAACGTCTATGGTTCTGATTAATAGAATTTAAAGAGAAGTAATCACAAGAATGAATGGCGGTCTTAAAACAGTTTTAAAAAATACAAAATAAATAACAACAAAACAAAATAACATTGCCTTTATTCATGTCCATTAGGAAATTAGTCTTTAGGGTCTATTCCAAGGAAAGACTGGAATAACCCAGGCGTAAGCCGCAGAGCATCGCCGCAAAATGAGCCAGGGCGAGGTGACTTGCTCAAGGACACACAGCGCGGCGGGTGATCGAACTCGGTACCTTTTGGGTACGAAGCAAAGACCGTACCGCTGAGCCACGCTGTCCCATAAAATGCAAGCTGAGTAACGTCAATTTCGTTCCTTCTATAATTCATACCCCGATATTACCGAAGTGTCGCGATGGGACACATATCATTTTCTATATCAATAGGTATCGTGTATTAGTGTCAGTAAAAAAAGGTCATAATTTGAATAGGATGTATATTACAATGTATTATATAATATAATCTGCATATAATATAATATAATATAATATAATATAATATAATATAATATAATATAATATAATATAATAATATAAGATCAACTGAATCCATTCATATCAATGACATAGAACTACTTAGAAGTATTTTGACAAAAAGCTCTCTTTACAGTTTGGTCAGAAAATGTTAACGTTATGTAGATAGTATGCGCTTGGCTAAGAAGCTTATAACATTGCCATAACGGACCAAGACACAAAACTATGTGTAACCATGAACGTTTATAGTCGGGTTAAAACAGTTCCATGAGAATTACTCATAAACGTGGATGGCAAAAAAACCAATAACAAAGATCTGAGTGACGTCATCTTCGAACTATCTATAGATAGAATGAAGTTGGCGTCACTTCGGTCGTTCTTATTGTTTTTTGCAATCCGCGTTTATGAATAATTCTCACTAAGCTGTATTAACCCGACTATAAACGTTCATGGTTACACAGAGTTGTGTGTGTTGGTTCATTATACTTCCGGGTGGCAATGTTGTGAGCTCCTTAGCCAAGCGCATACTAATTATATCCGGCTGGCGGATTTTATGAGTATTTTAACAAAACGCGTAGCATCAATATCGGTATACACATTTAAAGTTCTGTGCCCCAAATGTATTAAAAAAAAAAAAGGCGTATTGTTGTGAGCTCCTTAGCCAAGCGCATACTATCTATATCCGGCTGGCGGATTTTATGAGTATTTTACCAAAACGCATAGCATCAATATCGGTATAGATAGTTCGAAGATGACGTCACTCAAGCCTTTGTTATTGTATTTTGCCATCCGCGTTTGTGAGTGATTCTCACTAAACTGTATTAACCAGACTATAAACGTCCATGGATACACACAGTTTTGTGTGTTGGTCCGTTATACTTCCGGATGGCAATGTTATGAGCTTCTATACACATTTAATTTATAGATAGAATGCGCTTGGCCAAGGAGTTCACAACATTGCCATCCGGAAGTATAACAGACCGACACACAAACTCTGTGTAACCATGAACTTTTATAGTCTGGTTAATACAGTTTAGTGAGAACAACTCACAAACGCGGATGGCAAAAACAATAACAAAGGCCTGAGTGACGTCATCTGCATACTATCTATAAAGGTTCTGTGCCCCAAATGTATACAAAAGTGTATTGTCATTGTTGGTGAATAGTGTAGTAGTGAATGGTAGACGGCTTGCCTTGTTTGTTGAATATGCATGAGGCCTGTGTGAGTAGGAGCTGGGTGGTTGGGTGGATGGAATGGCCGCGAAATCCATTCAGTAATGACACGTAATCATTTAACTAATAGCTACAGATGATGATGATGATGATGATGATGATGATGATGATGATGATGATGACGGTGATGATGATGATGATGATGATGAGGATGATGATGATGATGATAACAGTGATGATGATGATGTTGATGATGATGATGATGATGATGATGACGGTGATGATGATGTTGATGATGATGATGATGATGGTGATGATGACGGTGATGATGATGACGATGATCTTCTTCTTCTTCTTCTTCTTCTTCTTCTTCTTCTTCTTCTTCTTCTTCTTCTTCTTCTTCCTCTTCTTCTTCTTCTTCTTCTTCTTCTTCTTCTTCTTCTTCTTCTTCTTCTTCTTCTTCTTCTTCTCCTTCTTCCTTTTTTTTTTCTTCTTCTTCTCCTCCTCCCACTCCCCCTCTTTCTTCGTCTTCTTTCTGTAGAAACCGTAGAATAGGCTCTTACAGTCGTGACGTCACTTCCCTCGTAATGACGCACTTAGTAACTGGTTCTAAACTATCGAAAAAGAAATGGCCGACGCTCTTATGAAGTACTTCTCCAACGAGCATAAAAGTGTATCCGGAAGAGAAAACCATTATAAATCATATCATGTTTTGACTTTTATACATTCTGATCACATGACATATGAAAAAAAGTTCTAGCCAGCATGAAAAATAAAACGTACCGATTTACTTTGTTAAGAACCAAGCTGCTCGTTGCTGGGCGGACGTGACATCAGACTATTGAAACCTATTTCAATTGTTTTATATGTTAATCACCATCGCTTAATACCGTTTTTGGGAGGGACGTCACATTTAGATGAATATGATTTGGCATTTTGTCAAGTATGGTTTTGACCCAAATATATCATCCGTTGAGGTTTTTTTGTTCTTTCTATTTGTTTTCGGCGGGGAAAGGGGGGGGGGGGGGTAAAAGGGAGGGAAGAAATTGGGGGGTTCGTTTGCCATAATTCCTATTTAACCATTTGGCATCGGCCCAATCAACACTAATGACAAAATATTGTAAGCTTTATATTATTATACACTTGTTTATGTGGAAGCGAACGTGCGTGAATATATATATATATATATATATATATATATATATATATATTATATATATATATATATTAGTTTGCAAATTTTCACTCACATTTTTGTGGCCGAGACGACTCGTTTCTGTGTTTTCCACGTCTTCAGTCGGCGTAATCCATTGTAATGTCCGAGACGTGAAAACACAGAAACGAGTCGTCTCGACCACCAAAATGTGAGTGAAAATTTGCATTCTATAGATAGTATGCAGATGACGTCAGTCAGGCCTTTGTTATTGTTTTTGCCATCCGCGTTTGTGAGTTGTTCTCACTAAACTGTATTAACCAGACTATAAAAGCTCATTGTTACACAGAGTTTGTGTGTTGGTCCGTTATACTTCCGGATGGCAATGTTGTGAACTCCTTGGCCAAGCGCATACTATCTATATTAGCTCTAACCATCATTATCGAGCACTTTCGTACCTACAAGTACCCACCAACACTCATATATATATATATATATATATATATATATATATATATATATATATATATATATATATATATATATATATACATTACCATCACCATTACCATCAGCACCATTATCTTCATCATTTATCACTGTCATATCCATCTGCCACCCACCCTGTAGTTTTCGAATCCCTAATAATACAATCTCACCATTATCACCGTCAGATCTTTTAGGGTCACAGATAAGGATATTCTACTTACCCGCCATGTTTGATTCTCTCCATAGAATATGAACCAAATACATCATTCCGATTATTAGTGTTACTAGAAAACATCCAAAGACAGCCCATTTTGTATTGGTGCTGCTTGAGAAAAATGTTGTGCTGAATAAGGTATACAATCGAAACGTTTTTGGTCCAAAGTTATCCAAAGACTGATCGGTGGTACCCTAAGAGAAAAAGAAAAAGCAAAAGAGAAATCATT
>NC_088369.1:42450606-42453106 GCF_034508935.2 Berghia stephanieae
TGTGTGTGTGTGTGAGTGTGTGTGTGTGTGGGAGGTTTTTTATTGTTGTAATTTGACTTTTCATTTTTATTCTTTTTTTTTTTTTCTTTTTTTTTTTTTACACGAATGTTTCTCTATATCTATTTTTTTATTCTGTTTCTTATTTATCAATTTTGTTTGTTTTGTTTCTTTTAATTCTTCTCATTAAAAAAAAATGTTGTTGTTGTTGTTGATGTGTTGGAGAGTTTGTGTTTTTTCTTCCCTCAATATAATCCCAGTTGACCAAATGTTGTTTTTGAAACCAGCAGAACACGTGACTTCATCCCATTTTCGAAACACTGTCTCCGTGAAGATTAATTATATTGATTGTCGCTTCAGAGAGATTAGTTCTCGTCTATGTGGTTTCAAATTACAATTTAGCTTAAAAGCTTCCTAGATCTGTGTTTACGTCATGGGGAATTGATAACCACTACAAAACAATTTAAATGGATATTAAAATAAAAAAATTAAAAACAAAATTCCCTTTATTCATCCCATAGGTGAAAGTTGTCTCTAGGGACTATTCCGAGGGAAGACTGGAATAACCCAGGCGTCAGCCGCAGTGCAGTGCCGCAAATTGAGCTAAGGCGAGGTGACTCACAGACTACTAGGAGTCCTGTATTCTCTATGAGGTGACTTGCTCAAGGCCACACAGCGCAGCGGCGGGTGATCGAACTCAATACCTTTCGGGTACGAACCAAAGACCGTACCGTATCTGAGCTACGCTGCCCACAAAGCTTTAGACGAGACTAGACTATCTAGTCTTGTCCCGTTAAAAACATTTATTTGACTTCTATCTATTTCTGAAAAATTTTGCGATACCGTATGTGATTCTTCTAGGCATCGAACTCGAAATTATTATGTGACCCATCGCTTCTAAACGTTAAGTTCGTGATTATTAATGGTATTCGTCATAATAAAATACTCACAATCTCTGCCAGCCAGATATAAAGTGTCGAAATAATAAAACATTACGCCTCTGGATCATAGGAATCATAGGGGATTATAGATACTGACATTAACTTGACTGAGCGCCTTTCGTCTCCTATTCATTAGATTAGGACGCCTCGGCTGCATCTCCTATTAATTCCTCTCCACCTTTCACGTCTTCCGTCCACAGATCTTAAAGAAAGTCAGACGGTCTTCTGCTGAATCTATTTTATGTTGACGTTGTGCGTATGAGCATGTGTGTGTGTTTGTGTGTGTGTTCGAACATTTCAATGTAAATTCGCAGTCAATATAACCAAAATGGGCTGAAACTTGTGACCAACAATCTCAACACGGTATCTGAAATTGGATTTGAAATTGATCCATTCGATCACTAACCATACCTAAGGTTGCTTGACTCTGTAATTGGACTATTTATTGAGACACGATCAAGTCTCGATCAAGCAATGGCGCCAGTTAAGATAAACACTCAAATCGGCGCCACAGGGAGACAATCTGCCATGTAAATATATGATCCTTCGCCTCAAAACGGTATTAAGTCGTATTTGGTTAAGATGTTGAAAACTGAATTTATAGCCAGAAATATCAGACTTGTGTTGAGTTTGTATGTTTTATTGAGGAGAATGGATACCATATTTTAGGGTGCTAATGCCAACAGGTTATATTTTTGACAAGTTTTAACATTTAAATTCGGCTTTGAAGCATCTGGTTCGTTCCGACATAATACCGTTTTGAGACGATGGGTCACATATTGACAAAACGCCTTTTTAAAAACAAATTTGGACAGAAAACATAATTTAAACTAAACTAGAGCTTTTACATAGCGCAATATCCACTAAATGTGCTCAAAGCGCTTTACAAAGGGCCCCTGACCAACAGCAACATTTAACATTTTGGACGGTACATGACGCCTGTTAGGCGATATTACAATTTTTTGGACACAGACAACGCTGTTAACGGCCAGGTACTCATTTTTACACCTGAGTACGGTGATAGAATGTGAATAAAGAGCCTTTATGATGTAGTTTCCAAGGAACTCAACTATGCGCCGAGCGAGGCTCGAACCCAGGACTGTCAGATCGGAAAGCGAGTGTCATACCACAAGACCACATAGCCGCAATTATAACCCGACGCTTCAAAACGGTATTATGTCGGGATGGTTAAACAGAGCAGCCAACTTGAAAATGAAAAAAAAAATCGTAGTTTCCAAGGATAAAAACGAAAAGTCACTTTAAATAGATTTAGAAATAACGAATTTGCCCTCAGTACGGTCAAAAAAAAAAAGGAAGTTGAGTTACTCAGGCCTTTGTTATTGTTTTTTTGTTTGTTTTTTTTTTTTTTTTGGGTTTATTTTTGCCACCCGCGTTTATGAGTAATTCTCACTAATCTGTATTAACCCGACTATAAACGTTCATGGATACACACAGTTTTGTATGTTGGTCCGTTATACTTCCGGATGGCAATGTTATGAGCTTCTTAGCCAAGCGCATACTATCTATAGAATTTAAAAATAGATTGGTCACTTCGACACAGT
>NC_088369.1:42463106-42468106 GCF_034508935.2 Berghia stephanieae
CAGTATCATCCGATACCCAAGGTTGGTACGGTGTATCATCCGATACTAAAGGTCGGTACGCAGTATCATCCGATACTCAAGGTCGGTACGCAGTATCATCCGATACTCAAGGTCGGTACGCTGTATCATCCGATACTCAAGGTCGGTACGCAGTATCATCCGATACTCAAAGTCGGTCCGGGGATTAAGCACGTTGGAGACTTCACTGAATTACGGACGAGTTAAGGTTTTGGATTAGATTCGAACAGAAATAGAAATGGCATAAATTAAATAGCAGCATCGGTTTTGATGGAATTGCACAGTATTGGTCGACGTAGGAATCGGGGGAACAGGTCACTAAGTTGGTAGAGTGCGGCTGTGTGGTCTAGTCTGCCGTTTTATTAAAGAACACAGTATGTGCTATTTGGTTACCATTCCATATACTCTGTTTTTTTTTTTTTTAACAACGGCAGTAGTGGTAAGAATCTCGCTTCCGGATCGGCGAGTCCAGGGTTCGAGCCTCATTCGGCGCATAGTTGAATCTTTGGAAAAGGCTTTTTACTCACATTCTCTCACCGTACTCAGGTTAAAATGAGTGACCTGGACGTTAACAGCGTTGACTCTGTCCGAAAAAATTGTATTACCATCCAGCAGGCGTCATGTCTCGTCCTAAATGTTAAGAATTGCTGTTGACCATTGACCCCTTGTAAAGCGCTTTGAGCACGTTTAGTGGATATTTCTCTATATAAAAGCTCATATGTGACCCCTCGTCTCAAAACGGTATTAAGTCGGGATGGTTAAGTTGCTGAAAATTGAATTTTGTAGCCAGAAATATCAGACTTGCGTTGAGTTTGGATGCTTTATAGAGGAGAATGAATATCCTATTTTAGAGTGCTAAATACCAATAATTCATATTTTTTACCAGTTTAACTATAATTGGACTTTTTAGCATCTGGTCCATCCCGACATAATACCGTTTTGAGACGTTGGGTCACATATAAAGTGCTTGATTTGTTTCAAAGAAACTCGGACCAGGATTGATCCTATGGTGAAATCGAGGCATTGTTTTTTATTTGTTTTTTTTTTTCTTTTCATGATGATCTAGTCTATTCAGCCATGATCGGGTTGCTTGGTTAGATCTAGCGGAAATTACTTTCCGTCCTGATCAAAGAGTAGCAAGCAATTATTGCTATTATTGTCGGTTTAACTCTCTCCTCACCAGCCATTTTCAGGATTTTCCCAAAAATTTCAGACTCCCCTAACAAAAAAGTGGATTTTTTTACCCCTCAAACAAACAAGCAGTAAAGGTCTTGCCATACATAATTTCTTTAGCAAAACATGCTTTATTTACAACACACTGTGTTCATTTTCTTTAAATTTTATGATGTACAAGAGAAATTTGAATATGAAAAATGTTGGTTGTATCGTAACGAATGTGACGATTTTCCTGTAGGCGGTAAGGAGTGGGTTAACGCTATAGATAGTTCGAAAGTGACGTCATTCAGGCCTTTGTTATTGTTTTTTGCCATCCGCGTTTATGAGTACTTCTCACTAAACTGTATTGACCAGACTATAGATAGAATGCGCTTGGCCAAGGAGTTCACAACATTGCCATCCGGAAGTATAACGGAACAACACACAAACTCTGTGTAACCATGAACTTTTATAGTCTGGTTGATACAGTTTAGTGAGAACAACTCACAAACGCGGATGGCAAAAACAATAACAAAGGCCTGATTGACGTCATCTGCATACTATCTATAGATAGAATGCGCTTGGCCAAGGAGTTCACAACATTGCCATCCGGAAGTATAACGGACCAACACACAAACTCTGTGTAACCATGAACTTTTATAGTCTGGTTAATACAGTTTAGTGAGAACAACTCACAAACGCGGATGGCAAAAACAATAACAAATGCCTGAGTGACGTCATCTGCATACTATCTATAAATGATCATGGTTACACACAGTTGTGTGTGTTGATCCGTTTTATTTCCGGATGGCAATGTTGTGAACTTCTTAGCCAAGTGCATACTATCTATAGAAAATGGACTAAACTCCGGATAATTTATGGGCTGTTAAGGGCTACTGAGGATAAATGGATATAATAATATGTACATTCTACGGATGGGTGGATGGATTGTCAGGTATCATCCGATACTCAAGGTCGTTACGGGGATTAGCTTCGTTAGGGCTAACCCACACTGGAGACTGACTCCGATAAGAAATGCGCGTTTGGCTAAGAAACTCACAAATTTGCCATCCGGAAATATAACGGATCAACAAACAAAACTATATGTAACCATGACATTTTATAGTCTGATTAATACAGTTTAGTGAGAATTACTCATAAACGCGGATGGCAAAAAACCAATAACAAAGACATGAGTGACGTCAACTTCGTTCTATCTATAAAAGGCAATGCTTCACAATTTAGGTAATAAACGAGATATTCGGATAGAATCAATTATTCAACAAAACAAATGTTATGATATCGTTATCCGGTAGATAATAAAACGGATATTTCTTATCTTTTGTCATTTTCACATAATAGGAAATAGATTGTGTGACCGAAATTTATCATAAATAGGAGATTTTTATTTTTTTTTGGGTGGGTGGGGGTGGGGGGAGGGGGGGGGGAGGAAAGAGAGAGAGAGAGAGAGAGAGAGAGAGAGAGAGAGAGAGAGAGAGAGAGAGAGAGAGAGAGAGACTGGCTATCATAATATCATGTAGATGCCTTCCCCAAACCACTATCTCCAAGCTTAACCACTTTTTTGTTTCTTTTTTTTTTTACTATTTTTTTTTGTTTTAGCCCCCCCCCCCCTCCCTTCTTTTAATTCTTCTCTCTGAGTTGTAAAAAGCTATTGTCGTGATTATTTAAGGGGGGAGGGGGGGGGGAGGGGAGAAGAGAGAGGAGAGTGAGGAGGGAGAAAAGAGAAGATAGGATTTTTGTTAAGGCTGAATATTTCTGGAGTGTCATAAGCTGAAACAGTAATAGAAAGCTACGTGTTATGGAGTTTGTTGGGGGTTTGCTTTTCGTATATGCATGTGTGTGTGTGTGTGTGTGTGTGTGTGTGTGTGTGTGTGTTAGGGGGGGGGGGAAAGGGAAGATAAGATTTTTTGTAAAGCTGAATATGTCTGGAGTGTTAAAAGCTGAAACAGTTATATATATATATATATATATATATATATATATATATATATATATATATATATATATATATATATATATATATATATATATATATATATAGAGCTACGGATTATGGAGTTTGCTTCTTGTGTGTGCGTGTGTGTGTGTGAGAGAGAGAGAGAGAGAGAGAGAGAGAGAGAGAGAGGAGAGAGAGAGAGAGAGAGAGAGAGAGAGAGATAGAGTTGAGGGGGGGGGGGGGGGGGGGTTGGGTAGACAGAATAGGGAAGATTGGATTTTTTGTAAGGCTGAATATTATGTCTGGAGTGTCAAGTCCAGGGAGGTGTAAGGATTAAGACCCCGTTCTAACCACAACCACGGGGATTACGAGAGGGAGATTAGTTCATGTGGGTGGGTGGGTGGATGGGTGGATTGGTGGGTGGTTTTGAGCGTAGCCATCGTTAAGTTATAGCCTGACACTGAAACCAAAAAAAGACAAACTCAGGATTTGTTTTCTTTTGTGGACAGAGACTGGCATTTTGACGTCATTTTTTGGGTTTTGCACCGCCTGAGTTGCCATTAGTAGTGCTCATGGAAACACGTGGTCCCATTGGTTGAACTATTGAATACAACTCACGATTTGTTTTCTTTTGTGGCCAAAGACTGGCATTTTGACGTAATATTTTGGTCAGTGTCAGCGTGGCCTTCGTAAAGATATGGCCTGACACCGTAACCATCGTTATGACACTGAAATCCAAAAGGACTGGCAGTTTGACGTCATTATTTGGTTTTTGCACCGCCTAGTGAATTGCCGTTATTAGAGCTCATGGAAACAAGTGAACCCATTGGTTGAACTATTGAATACAACTCACGATTTGTTTTCTTTTGTATACATCTGATCATGTTTTGACTTTTATACGTTCTGATCACATGACATGTGAAAAAGTTCTATCTAGCCAGCATGAAAAATAAAAAGTACCGATTTACTTGTTTAGAACCAATCTACTCGTTGCAGGGCGGACGTGACATCAGACTATTGAATCCTTTTATGGTCAGTGAATGTCACAGGTGATTTTTTTTTTCTTTCCGGTCTTTTTTTTTTTCTTTTTCTTTTCTTTTGTTTTTGGTACTGATTTTTTTTTTCTTCTTTTGGTTGTGATTATTTAAATATTATTTTTAAATTGAAAAAAAAATTCTTAACAGAAGACCCCATTGTGTTGTAAACAAACAGACCAGAATAACAATGGCTACCGTTGTGTCAACGGCCACGTTGCGTGTTGAGACACATTAACGACCATTTCAACACGGTTCAAGATTCGCAAATTTAAATATGAGATTTTGCGGATTGGGAATTAGAATAATTTGTGACACACCCCTCAAAACGGTATTATTAGGCAGGGGCAGCGTGGCTCAGCGGTACGGTCTTTGATTCGTACCCAAAAGGTATCGAGTTTGATCACCCATAGCTTCGTTGTGTGGTCTTGAGCTAGTAGTCACCTTGCCCTAGCTCAATTTGCGACGCTGCATTGCGGCTAACGCCTGGGTTATTCCAGTGTTCCCTTGGAATAGACCCTAGAGACCAATTTCCCCTATGGGATGAGTAAAGGGAATTTTATTATATTTTTTGTTAATCTTTATCTTAATACGGGATGTCGTGTATACTTATATGCAGGTCCTGTAACCCAAATTGCTATGGTCTTATGGTTATCGTGGAAATACATCAAACCAGGGCAAATTACTGTCTATAACTACAATACACAACATTACATTAAAAAAAAAGAAAGCTAAAATAGATAGAAAATATAATCTTTTACCCTTGATATAATGATAACAATACATAATATATTTTTTAAAGAAAGCTAAAATATAATATATAAAATACGAGGGCT
>NC_088369.1:42470606-42473106 GCF_034508935.2 Berghia stephanieae
ATTTTTTTAAAGATTGTTGCTGTTTTGTGTTGTATCATTGTAGTTTGTTTTTGTTTTGTTTTTCTGCTAAAAGTGTCGGTTTAAAATCAGTATATTTATAGTTTTGGCAACTTGCCAGTCCTTGAAATAAAATGACGAATGGCGTGGGAAGGAAACATGGACCACACTATCATATCATGTAACCCATCGTCTCAAAAGGGCGTTATTTCGCTCTCAACGTCCAGGCGGAGTTGTCGTACCAGTACGGTCGCGGATTCAAACTTCAAACCCCCATCACCGCCGCGAAATTAAAAAAAAAAATTCTATAGTCTTCTGGCACTTTCCTACTCACTTCATCTCTTATTTATATCGTAGCCATCGTTATGTTATAGCCTGGCACTGAAACCCAAAAAGACTGGCAGTTTGACGTCATTATTTGGTTTTTGCACCGCCTAGTGAGTTGTCGTTAGTAGAGCTCATGGAAACAAGTGGTCCCATTGGTTTAACTATTGAATACAACTCACGATTTGTTTTCTTTTTTGGCCAAAGACTGGCATTTTGACGTCATTTTTTGGTCAGTGTCAGGCTATAAGTTAACGATGGCTACGGCTGTATCGAGATGAACCAGAAGCTAAAAAGTCAAATTCAACCAACAGATTGACCAAAAATATAGATAAAATGAAGTTGACTCCACTCGGGTCTTTGTTATTGTTTTTTGTTTGTTTTCTTTTTGCCATCCACGTTTATGAGTGAGTAATTCTCACTAAACTGTATATACTAGACTATAAATGTTCATGGTTAAACATAGTTTTGTGTGTTGGTCCGTTATACTTCCGGATGGCAATGTTGTGAGCTTCTTAGCCAAGCACATTCTAAAGAAGGAATGAATAGGTCAGTGACGGAATGAAAGAATGAACAAATGAATTAAGGAATGAATAGGTCGATGACGCAATGAAAGAATGAACAAATGAGTTAGGGATTGAATAGGTCGATGACGTAATGAAAGAATGAACAAATGAGTTAGGGATTGAATAGGTCGATGACGCAATGAAAGAATGAACAAATGAGTTAGGGATTGAATAGGTCGATGACGTAATGAAAGAATGAACAAATGAGTTAGGGATTGAATAGGTCAGTGACGCAATGAAAGAATGAACAAATGAGTTAAGGATTGAATAGGTCGACGACGCAATGAAAGAATGAACTAATGAGTTAGGGTTGAATAGGTCGATGACGCATTGAAAGAATGAACAAATGAGTTTGGGAATGAATAGGTCGATGACAATCAAAGAATGAACAATGAGTTAGGGAATGAATAGGTCGATGACGAGATGGAAGAATGAACAAATGAGTTAGGGAATGAATAGGTCAGTGACGCAATGAAAGAATGAACAGATGAGTTAGGGAATGAATAGGTCGATGACGCAATGAAAGAATGAACAAATGAGTTAGGGAATGAATTGAATTGAATAATGACGGAACGGATAGAGGATGAAATCAGTGAATGAATGTATGGGTCAATGGGGGAATGAAGGAAGAAACGAGTGAAGGAATAAATGGATGGGAATGAATGAATGAGGATGAAATGAGAGACGGTATGAATAGGTCAAATGAAGGAATGAATGAATGAAAAATTGAGTGATGGAATGAATGAAGGAATACATGAATGAATTAATGAAGGAATGAATAGGTCGATAACGGAATACACGAAGGAAGAAATGGGTCAATAAGAAATGAATGAAGGAAGAAATAAGTGAAGATATGACTGGATCAAAGACGATATAAATTGAGCGGAAGAACAATATGTCTAAACTGAAATATTACGACAAAAAGTCTTTTTCGTATTTTGACCAGAAAAAAATTTTTTAAAACGTTTACTCCATATTACATCAATCAAAAAAAATGACGACAAACGCGCAAAAACTTATTAACCCCCCCCCCCCCCCCCCCAAAAAAATAAAAATAAAAATAAAAATAAAAATAAAGAGCTTTTGTATAGCGCAATATCCACTAAACGTACTCAAAGCGCTTTACAAGGGGGTCCCTGGCCAACAGCAACATTTAACATTTAGGACGGGACATGACGCCTCTTAGGCGATATTACAATATGTTTTTCCGGACAGAGACAACGCAGTTAACGGCCAGGTACTCGTTTTACACCCGAGTACGGTGAGAGAATGTGAGTAAAGAACCTTTTCCAAGGACTTAATCAACTATGCGCCGGACGAGACTCGATCCCAGGACCTTCCAATCCGAAAGCGAGTGTCATACCAAATTTTGACAATTTAAAAACAAATTTAGTGTAATTTTAATCAATTGACGTATTATGACTATAATGAGTTAACTGGGTACTCGCGAAGTCCCAGGTTTGAGAGTTTTTGCTAAGATGAGGGTCATCTAAATCGATCGATATTTGTAGATAGTATGCGCTTGGCTAAGAAGCTCACAACATTGCCATCCTATGTGTATCCATGAACTTTTATAGTCAGGTTCATACCGTTAAGTGAGCATTACTCATAAT
>NC_088369.1:42490606-42505606 GCF_034508935.2 Berghia stephanieae
TAGATAGATAGATAGATAGATAGATAGATAGATTGAATAGATGAGATAGATAGATAGATAGATAGATAGATAGATAGATGGATAGAAATCGATAAGTAGATAGATAGATAGATAGATGGATAGTTAAATCGATAGAGAGAGAGATAGATAGATAGATAGATAGATAGATAGATAGATAGATAGATAGATAGATAAACAGATAGAAATTTAAATAGCTGGATAGATCGATAGACCGGTAGATAACGCGCTAGATAGATTGTTTAGAAGATAATTAACATGTGGCGAAGACAAATGAAATGTTGAAACAACTTCCGGTTGATCTATAAACTATAAACAAACACCAGTAAAATTATGTATAATACTTCCTGTTGTATGAATAACGCAAGATTTAGTGGGAAAGTCAAGCCGTAAGAATATCAAAACAGATTGAAAAAAACATTGGATGCACCTGTTAAATTGTCTTACTAATCTGCTATGAATTTACTGCTCTACTAGTATCCCTTTCGCTTTCATAGCTTCAAATCAGAAATACTTAAAAATGAGCTTTTATATAGGGCAATATCCACCAAATGTGCCTTAAAGCACTTTACAAGGGGTCTCTGGCCAACAGCAACATTTAACATGTAGGACGGGGCATTATGCCTCCTGATAGGCGATTGACATTTTTTTTTCGGACAGAGACAACGCTGTTAACGGCCAGGTACTCATTTTACACCTGAGTACGGTGAGAGAATATGTGAGTAAAGAGCCTTTTCCAAGGCCTCAACTATGCGCCGAGCGAGGCTCGAACCCAGGACCTTCCGATCCGAAAGCGAGTGTCATACCACTAGACCACATAGCCGCACAAATACTTGACAATATTCTAGTCTGACTCTGGCTTTATTGAAATCCATGGGGAAGAAAACCGATACGGAAAACAACATGAAATAAAATAAAATACAATAAATAGGTTAATGAAATATTATAATAAAAACGAGAAGCCCTCTTTTTCCACCTTTTCTGTTTTCTGTTTTAATATATATCAATATCATATATATATATATATATATATATATATATATATATATATATATATATATATATATATATATATAGAATACAAATTGTCACTCACATTTTTTGTGGCCGAGACGTTCGTTTCTGTGTCTCTTTACACGTCCTCAGTCGGCGTAATCCTTAATAATGTCCCATCATTATCGAGCACTTTCGTACCTACGAGTACCCACCAACACTCATATATATATATATATATATATATATATATATATATATATATATATATATATATTATATATATATATATATATTAATATGATATTGATATATATTGAAACAGAAAACAGAACAAGTGGAAAAAAAACAATAAAAACAAAACACACACACATACACACATACACACACAACACACACCCACATAAACACACATACACACAAACACACACAGACACAGACACACACATACACACATACACAAACACACATAAACACACACACACATACACACACATACACACAAAAGTCATTTCCCAGCCCACGAAATCAATAGATATCGTCTGTCACAGATATGCCTTGTCATAAAAGAAATACATTATTAATCTGATGTTATCATTTCTATTCTCTCATAAGAAATCACTGTATTATGGCCTTGTAATCTCACAAAGACAAAATCAAATAATTGATATATTTCTCAAATGGACAAAAATAAAAACGAAACGTGCGGCTATGTGGTCTAGTGGTATGACACTCGCTTTCCGATCGGAAGGTCCTGGGTTCGAGCCTAAATCGGCGCATAGTTGAGTCCTTGGAGAAGTCTCTTTACTCACATTCTCTCATCGTACTACTCAGGTGTAAAATAAACTTTTAACACAGTTCTTTGAATTCCTTTGTGTCTTTGTATTCTTTCTTTCCCATGTTTGAAAAGATTAATTAATTATCTATTTATTTGCTTTTTTCTTTAGATACTTATCTAATTATTTATTTATGTATTTATTTATTTACTTATTTATCTTTTGTATTTATCTATATATTTATTCGCTTTTTTAATATAGTTTTTTTTTTTGTCTTATCTATCCTTTTATTTAATCTTTGCCTACTTATAGATCAAGGTCACAATTCAATGATTTCTTATTATGAGAGAATGAATACTGCAACAAAAGATTAATGCATTTCTCTGATTACAAACCATAATATATTGTGTCATAGAAGTAGTTATTGATTTCCCCAACATAGAAGACTCCTCTATTTATTTCTTTTATTGTGTTTGCTTTATTATTTGTTTGGTATGGTTATTGTTATATTTTTATGGGGTTTTGTTTTAAATGCCAGAAATAAATGAGAATTTCAGCAGATAGACAAGTAAAGACACTCTTAAGAAATTTTATTTGAAACGATAAAAAAAAAAAAAACAAAAAAAAAAAAAAAAAACAAAAAAAAAACTAAACAAAATTTTTTTTTAAAAAATCCCATTTTTCTCGTCGTCTGGTGGAATCAATAGGAGCAGCTTCTAGACGAGACTAGACTCGTATGGCAGGCAGTAATGACTAGTAATAAAAGGAATAACATTAATCTTGTGTTACAATTTCAGTTTCCAATCTCTCGTAACAAAAAAAAAACAACAACAAAATTTATAGTTTGTGACTTTGACGTATAGATCTAGCTGGTTTGAAATTAGAAAAAGGACGAATAGTATGGGGTTTTTTTTCATTAACAAAGAACAAATTGATATAAATAAGTAATGAACAATTAAATTTAAAAACAACAACAAATAAATGATGAAATAAATAAATAAATAAAGTAAATAAATACACAAATAAATTAGTAAATAAATAATCGATTAATTCATCAATTAATTAATGACTTACATACAAAAAGATGGCAAATCTTGGTTTTAGAGCATTTCTAATTCTTATTGCAATTACAGTTTGTTTGTTTTTTTCTTCCTACTAAATGTTACGCATAATAATAAATTATTATAATAAAGTGAAATCCCATATTCCCAACTTGACTGATAGCCTACACTCAACAACAGGGCAAGACTTCATAATTTGGTCTCCAAGCAGGCCGAATGGAGCAATATTTTCTCTTGCATACAGTACAAGTCGTCTGTATGTTACCCTTTTTAGTGCCAGTAGTACCCTAACAATAATCAGCCATTATTGTCTTCTTCCCACCCTCGTCTTACACATAGTAAATGTCTCTCTCTCTCTCTCTCTCTCACTCTCTCTCTCTCTCTCTCGCTCTCTCTCTCTGTGTGTATGTGTGTGTGTGTGTGTGTGTGTGTGTTTCTGTGTGAATGTGTGGTTGTTTGTGTCTAAATATCATTTGCTGTTCATAATCATGATTAGAGGCTCAGAATGTCAAGAATTTGGGGAGTTTTATTCGTTTTTCTTTTCTTAATTCTTGTTTTTTTCCTGTTTTTTGTTGGTTTTTTTTTGGTTTTTTGGGGGGTTTTTGTTGTTGTTGTTTTTTTGTTTTTTTTTTGTTTGTTTTTTTTTTTTTTTGGGGGGGGGGGGGGGTCTAAAGAATATATATCCTTACTCATCTCTTAACTGTCCCATAGTTGGGATTTACTTATCTATTGGATTATTATCATTATTATTATTATTACTATTATTATTATTATTATTATTATTATTATTATTATTATTATTATTATTATCATTATTATTATTATTATTATTATTATTATTATTATTATTATTATTATTATTATTATTATTATTATTATTATTTTATTATTATTATTATTGCGCCTTTTTTTTTGTTTTTATTTGCACAAGACATAAACAACGACTTTTTGTGTCTCAAACTTGCTCTCGTTGAGCCGTCAGTATAGCAACATTTCCAAAAGTGATGCGATTATTCTCTTGAACATTGACCGTTGTTCAGCTAAATACTGCCCTTCCCGTACCGTCTTGGAAATGAGAGCTTAACGTGTCACGTGATGACAAGGGGGAGATCACGTGATTGATAACCTGTCGAATCCAGCCAGCCACATACACAATGACAAACAAACAAAAAAAAGCTATTGACATATTGTGTGTGTGTGTGTGTGTGCGTGTGTGTGTGTGTGTGTGTGTGTCTGGAAAAAAACAACATACAAAGGTGGTTGTTTCCCTTTGTTTCTGGGTGTGTTTTATAGTATTGCATTTGACACATCGCATCAAAACGGTGTGTTAGGTGTTGGGACTGTTAAGTCGATGGAAGATGAATTTATAGCCTGAAATATAGAACCTTAGCCAAATCTTCTTCTTCTTCTTCTTCTTCTTCTTCTTCTTCTTCTTCTTCTTCTTCTTCTTCTTCTTCTTCTTCTTCTTCTTCTTCTTCTTTTTCTTCTTCTTCTTCTTCTTCTTCTTCTTCTTCTTCTTCTTCTTCTTCTTCTTCTTCTTCTTCTTCTTCTTCTTCTTCTTCTTCTTCTTCTTCTTATTATTATTATTATTATTATTATTATTATTATTATTATTATTATTATTATTATTATTATTATTATTATGATCATCATCATCATCATCATCATCATCATCATCATCATCATCATCATCATCATCATTATAATTATTATTATTACAGTGTTTATTTTGTTTGTTTCTTTTTTTTTTTTAATTCATTCATTATTGTTTTCTGTTGTTTTTTCTTTGTTTTTATTTTTGATTTTGTTTTTGTTTTGTTTTGTTTTCTTTTTTTTTGTTGTTATTTTTGTTTGTTTATTTTTTTGTTTTTTTTTTTTTTTTTGTTCATTAAGGACGGAGGACAGATACACAAATTGTTAATGAGCTAAAAGGTGCAATTTCAATTCTTTGATCTTCTTAACTTTAAATCCACTTTTCGTTATCAGACGATTTGTAACATATGAAAGTAATTGTGTATTGTTGTGTGTGTGTGTGTGTGTGTGTGCGTGTATGTGTGTGTGTACGTGTGTGTATGTTTGTGTGTGTGTGTTTTGGGTGTGTGAGAGAGATAGATGGATTAACGGATATATAGATATATAGATAGAGAGTGAGGGGGGTGGGGAGATAGATAGATAGATAGCTAGAGAGAGAGAGAGAAAGAGAGAGAGAGAGAGAGAGCGAGAGAGAGAGAGAGAGAAAGATAGATGGATAGATAGATAGATAGATAGATAGATAGATATAGATAGATAGATTAGATAGATAGATAGATAGATAGATAGAGGGATAGATAGATAGATAGATAGATAGATAGATAGATAGATAGATAGATAGATAGATAGATAGATACATAGAGAGATAGATAGATAGAGAGAGAGACAGAGAGACATAGAGAGAGACAGAAAGATAGAGAGAGATAGAGAGAGATAGAGAGAGAGAGACAGAGAGAGAGAGATAGATAGATAGATAGATAGATATATAGATAGTCAGACAAAGAGAGACATATGTATATATATATATATATATATATATATATATATATATATATATATATATATATATATATAGAGAGAGAGAGAGAGAGAGAGAGAGAGAGAGAGAGAGAGAGTCGTAGTGTCCACACGAGTAGTATGTTTGAAGGAGTGCAATGTGACGTGTTTCCCGTTCCGTTATTTATGCGTTCCCCCTGTCAATGTGTTATGATGGGTTTGTAGTGTGTACATACAACATCACACAGTGGCTATTGCCCCTGTCTGTTGTTGTTGTTGTTGTTGTTGTTGTTGTTGTTGTTGTTGTTGTTGTTGTTGTTGTTGTTGTTGTTGTTTGTATCTAGTCAGCTTGATCAACGACGAAACCACAAGACAGACAGACAGACAAAGAAAGACGACACCTATCATCATCGAACTTCATCGGTTACTCTTGCTCTTGGCGAGCAGGTGTCCAAAATGGTGACCGAGCATCTCAAAACGGTCATGCGATCCAGTGGCATGACACTCCTGTTGTAGGTTGCTGTTGGCCAGGGACCCCTCGTAAAGCGCTTTGAGCACATTTAGTGGATATTGCGCTATATAAAGATCGATTTTAGGTACTCTGGAAGAGTATTTCGCGAAAGCTCAGGTTTGAGAGTTTTTTTTTTTTTTTTTTTTTTTTTTTTTTGGGGGGGGGGGGGGGGGGGGGGTTGTTGTTGTTGCCAAGATGAGGGTCATTTAAATCGATCGTCTATAGTTTGTTCTTGGCTAAAAAAGCTCACAGCATTGCCATCCGGAAGTATAACGTACCAACACACAAAACTCATGTGTAACCATGAACTTTTATAGTCTGGATAATACCGTTTAGAGAGAATTACTCATCAAGGCGGATGGCAAAATACAATAACAAAGACATGAGTGACGTCATCTTCGTTCTTGACTGAAGTTACTCTCACTCTTGACGATCAGGTGTCCAAAATGGTGACCGAGTATCTCAAAACGGCTATGCGATCCAGTGTCATGCCACTCCTGCTGTTGTAGGTACTCTGAAAAAGTACTCGCGAAGTCCCAGGTTTGAGAGGTTTTTTCTTTTTTGTTTTGTTTTGTTTTGTTTTTTTTTTTTGTTTTTGTTTTTTTTTTTGTTGTTGTTGTTTTTTTTTTTTCTCACAAAGATGAGGGTCATTTAAATCGATCGATATTTGAATGACGATGTTTCTGACCAAATTTTAAAATATGTTTTTTTCCATACTACGGCTGACTCGCGTTTGGACCAGAAGCTCCATGGTTCGATCTCCGCTGAAAGAAGTGCACCACACTCGTCTCTCTTTGTTATATATTTTAGGCTGCCAGGTGGTGAGTAGTTCTCACTAGCGGGCAGCGTGGCTCAGCGGTGAGGTCTTTACTTCGTACTCGAAAGGTACCGAGTTCGATCACCAGCCGTTGCTCCGCTGTGTGGCCTTGAGCAAGTCACCTAGCCCTAGCTCAATTTGCCCTGCGGCTGACGCCTGGGTTATTCAAGTCTTCCATTGGAATAGACACTAAAGTCAATTTCCCCTATGAGATCAATTAAGGGATTTTTTAAAAAAATAGCAATCCGACTATAAATGTTTAAAATTACACACAGTATCATGTATTTGTACTTTTTATCTGGCAAGCAATTTTTGCAAGTATTTTTCTTAAATGTTTCTAGCCATTTAAAAAAATAAAAGTTCTTTGTCATTGTATGCCAAAAATAGGACAACGATAATCCCATTTTGGCCTTTTAAATAAATAGCAACGTAATAGATCAGACATGTTTTATAATGAAATGTCATAGTATTTCTAATGATAGAACTGAATAGAGCTCGATCTAGAGTTACAAAACCATTAAGACTTAATCCATAGACCAGATTAAAATTTGGCATTCTGACAACAATGAGTTGTCAAGCCCGGGGCGGCTAATGGCCCAAAATAATTAATACTCTAGTAAGTATGACGTAGACAATATTGCCAGACTGACTTTGTCTACGACGCCAAGTTTCGTGGTTAATCCGTTTGGTGTAAGTTGTCAGTAGTTAGTAGGGCTTTCTGGTGTGTTGTTTGAATTGATTAAGATTTGATGACATCTGAACGCTTCGTTAATTTGAAGTAATTAGGCGGGCCGCGGGGGGTGGGGGTGGGGGGGGGGGTAGAGAGAGGGCAAAGGGGGAGGAGGATGAAGAGGAGGAGTAGGAGGGGGGGGGGGATGAGAAGAAGAAGAAGAAGAAGAAGAAGAAGAAGAAGAAGAAGAAGAAGAAGAAGAAGAAAGAAAGAAGAAAGAAGAAAGAAAGAAAGAAAGAAAGAAAAGAAAGAAAAAGAAAAAGAAAGAAAAGAAAGAAAGAGAAAGAAAAGAGAAAGAAAGAAGAAAGAAAGAAAGAAAGAAAGAAAGAAAAGAAGAAAGAAAGAAAGAAAAGAAAGAAAGAAAGAAAGAAAGAAAGAAAAAGAAAAGAAAGAAAGAAAAAAAGAAAGAAAGAAAGAAAAGAAAGAAGAAAGAAAAAAAAAAAGAAAGAAAAGAAAGAAAGAAAGAAAGAAAAAGAAAAGAAAGAAGAAAGAAAGAAAGAAAGAAAGAAAGAAAGAAAGAAAGAAAGAAAGAAAGAAAGAAGAAAGAAAAAGAAAAAAGAAGAAAAGAAAAAAAGAAAGAAAAAGAAAGAAAGAAAAGAAAGAAAGAAAGAAGAAAGAAAAGAAAGAGAGAAAGAAAAGAAAGAAGAAAGAAGAAGAAGAAAGAAGAAAGAAAAGAAAGTAAAGAAAGAAAGAAAGAAAAGAATAAGAAAGAAGAAAAAGAAAGAAAGAAAGAAAGAAGAAGAAGAAGAAGAAGAAGAAGAAGAAGAAGAAGAAGAAGAAGAAGAAGAAAGCGCTTCAAACTCATTAAATAGATACACTGGAAATGTATCATAAGTTCAGGAATTCAACAATAATTACTAAAGGAAGAAAAAAAACGGGGGGGGGGGGGGGGGGGTAGGAGGGGGAGTGTTGGAATGAAGAGAGAGAAAAGGGTTGAATTTGGGGTACGATAATGGAGTAGATGCTAAAATATAGGGGTACAAATAGGAGAGCGATACAGAAGGAGATAGAAGAAGGGGGAACGGGGTGGTGGAAGAAAGAAATGAAATCAAAGAGGCAGGGGAACTTAAGTGATTGAGTGAAAACGGATATGACAAATATTATTAGGACAAGGACACGGTGGTCCGAGTGACATAGAACGAGGGGTGGGAAAGAGTAGAGTAGAATGGGCAGAGATAGACACGGGGGAGAGGGAAGAGAGAGAGAGAGAGAGAGAGAGAGAGAGAGAGAGAGAGAGAGAGAGAGAGTGTGTGTGAGAGAAATAGAGAAAGAGAGAAAGAGTGAGAGGGAGAGAGAAAGAAAGAGCGAAAGAGAGAGAGAGAGAGAGAGAGAGAGAGAGAAAGAGATAGAGAGTGAGAGAGAGGAAGAAAGAAAGAGAGGGAAAGAGAAAGAGAGAGAAAGAGAGAGAGAGAGAGAGAGAGAGAGAGAGAAAGAAAGAAAGAAAGAAAGAAAGAGAGAGAATGAGATAGACAGAAGGAGAGAAAGAGAGAGAAAGAGAGAGAAAGAAGGAGAGAGAGAGAGAGAGAGAGTAAGAGAAAGACAGAGGATATATATATATATATATATATATATATATATATATATATATATATATATATATATACATATATATAACTAGAGAGAGAGTGAGAGGAAGAGGACGAGGAAGGGAGGGAGGGGCGGATATGTCGTGAAGAGAGAGAATAAACGATGAAGGAGGCAGAGGAATAAATGAGAAGAATAAAGTAGAGCGAGCTGTAGAGATGAAGAAAGAATACCTAAAGTGAAAAATTGTAATCGTTTGAGATAATAAATGGCGATGATAGATTTAAGAAAGAAAATGAAGAAAAAGATCGGTGTGATTAACCCTCTCCAACCATAGAAAAATCGTCATATTATTCGTTACGATAATAATAAATAATAATAATACACATTTATACAGCGCTCATTCTCGTGTAAAACACAAGCTCTGGGCACTTTACAATATAAATTATCAATTTTGAGTGGAAAAGAAAATGCAATGCAATGAATTCATAGCCAAATAAAGGATTCATTGCGTCAATAAAAGCGCAAATACAGTAAAGATGTGTCTTGAGATTCTTTTTAAAGGCAGGTAAAGACTTGCACAAATATTACAACAAATATTATTCTTATTCTGATTTGTTTTGTACTTCACAATATTGACACTTTGTTATACTGCAGCTCGTTTGGCTGAACACATTCATTTATAGCACGTATTTATTGCCTTTATGACTGAGTAATAAAGTATATTTGTGACCCATCGTCCCAAAACGGTATTATGTCGGAACGAACCAGATGCTTAAAATCTGAATTAAATGTTAAACTGTTAAAAAATTTAAATTGTTGGCATTAGCACCCTAAAATATGGTATCCATTCTCCTCAATAAAACATACAAACTCAACACAAGTCTGATATGTCTGGCTATAAATTCAATTTTCAACATCTTAACCAACCCGACTTAATACCGTTTTGAGGCTAAGGGTCACATTTTTGTGTTGGGTGGGTAGGAAGAGTCATGGAAAAACCTGAAAGTAACACTGGTAAGGAGAGGATTAACTCACTCAATCCTAACACCGACTATATCCGTAGTTTACCCAGGGTTACTTTTACCCCATGCCTATTTATTACATTTTTCTGAGACAAATTACAGGCGTCGTATCAATGCTAATGTTTTTAGTTTTTACATGTTAATGATAGTTAAATAAAACTAGCTGTGCACATGTTCATTTTCAATACATTTTTTCCAATGTTTCCAAATTTGAAAAGCAGCAAAAATCTGTAGGATTTAGTGAGTAAAGATTTAGTGAGTTAAAAATTTAGTGAGTTAAATATTTAGTGAGTTAAAGATTTAGTGAGTTAAAGATAAGATTGATCAATCGGCCGATTATCGTGGCGTGTAACTGGATCATTAGGGAAGATGGGGAAAACGATTGTTTCTCAAAGATACTCACATCAATGTTAAGATGTAAATCCAAAAGAATATCCGTGGTGTAATCCGATAATGGAATGGTATTCCTGTACGAAATCACTTCCCTGGAAACCATGACGTCATCAATATTATAATCCATTACGTCAGAGTCCTGGTTCACATTGGCATCATCATCGTGTATTTTATCACCAGAGTCGGTCGTCACCATGAACAGATTGTTGTCCGATTCTTGGGCGATCGGGATATACAATTTGTCGTTATAATCGATTACTGCTGGCGATTCTTTGATAATTCGATACTCCTGACAAGTATCGGGAGTCTTACTACTTTCTGTTGAGCTATTGTTCGATATTGATAAAATCGATATCGAATCCGATTCCATCGATGATGATGATTCTTGCATCTCGGAAAACGATAACGGTTTTGAAAACGATGGTAACGATGATTGTATTGATATTGATGGACACATTCTTTCGAGATGATAATAGTACGGAAAATACCAACCACACTTTTGATCCGTCACCATTACCGAAGGGCCTGCAGTAAATCCCATAACACCAGACAAATCCCGAGAAGAACTCCCAGAAACATCCCTCAAACCATCAGCAGAATCATCAGCATAGCATTTGGGACAAGACTCGACGTCGATTCGTTCGAAGACTGTCCCGTGTTTTTCCAATTCCTCAGAAAATCTCGGAGGAATTGGAAAGTTATTCGCATCAGATTTACAGTGGGTTGTGGAGAAGGTCAAGGCCAATATAAACGTTGATAGGAGGAGTGTCAAAGACATCTCTGAGCGAGTTCGTTTGGCACCAGATACATAAGAAGTGGCCATTATTTGGCCCTAATTTCTTAAGTCTAGTCCCTTTAGTCGGTTAAGTATTGTCTCCTTTGTATTTGTTTATTATTTTTTTGTGGGTGGGGTTGGGGGGGGGGGGGGGTTAAACTTTGAATTTAGAGATAAAACTATTTGCTTCTTGGCTCCAGTTTATTTCTTTATTTTTCGTTGTTCAGCATTTCAAGTCATCCTCACGTATCTGGTTTTAAAGAAAAAAAGGCATGAGAAAGTATCATTATTGACTGTTCAACAGCAATATTTATGGTTCATCGGTGATGTTAGAATGTGTCAAATTCATGTTAAGAAGCATAATAAGTTATAAATTGAATACACAAGGATTAGTGTATAAATGGAAATATGGATAGATATATAAGTAGATAGGTAGGTAGGTATGCATATAGGTAGTTAGATAGGTAGGTAGGTAGACAGATAGGTAGAGAGATAGGTAACAAGGTAGATAGATAGATAGATAGATAGATATAGATAGATAGATAGATAGATAGATAGATAGATAGATAGATAGATAGATAGATAGACGATCTTTAGGGAAAAAAAAGGGGAAAAATAAAGAATAGTAGTGAATATAATAAAACAGATAACGATGAAACGATGATAAAGACTGAGGGGAAAATGGTGAAGGTGTTAACTCTCTCCTTACCAACTACAGAAAAATCGTCACATTCGTTACGATACAACCAACATTTTTCTTATTCAAATTTTTCTTGTACACCATAAAATTTAAAGAAGATGAACAGTTTGTTGTAGAGCTTGTTTTGTTAAAAAAATTATGTATCGCAAGAACTTTCCTGCTATTGTGTTTGAGTGATATAAAAAATCTATTTTTGTGTTAGTTGTGTGAAGTTGTTTTGTGAAGATTTGGGGGCAAATCCGGAAAATGACTGGTAAGGAGAGAGTTAAGGAGTAAAAGAGCTGCATAGAGAGAAAGAGAGAGAGAGAGAGAGAGAGAGAGAGAGAGAGAGAGAGAGAGAGAGAGAGAGAGAGAGAGAGAGAGAGAGAGAGAGAGAGAGAGAGAGTTTTGTAGTCAGAATCAAATTATAGGTTTACATACAGATAAATAAACTATCGATGAAGAGTTTGTGTTGCCTGATATAGCCTAGATGAAGATAGACATCAAACCATATAGACAAAATAAGATACGAAAAAGGGAGGATGAGAATGTAGGGAACTTGGGAGCTAGAGTAGGCCAGGGGATGAGTTTGATAGATGGCCAAGGGAAGACAACAATGAATACGACTGTAATTAGAGTGGTGTTATTAAGTACTCATGAGAAGTCTTTCATTTGTACATTATTATTTTTTTTAAATAAAAAATTATGCCTTTTGCGCCACGATATCAGAAGATATCGTCGCCTAGGCATTCCACCTAAGGAATATAGATAACTCATCAAACAAGATGTCTGATGTCAACAGGAATCACCCATGTTGTCCAAGTGAGCAAATTGGGTTGCTTAATAATCTTGCTCAAGGAAAAAAAAAACGAAAGTGCCTGAAGCGGGGCTCGAACCAGGGTCATCCGGATCACAGTGCAATGCCTTAACCACTCGGCCACCCCCCCCCCCCCCCCCCCCCCCCCCCCCACATTGTAATTATTTTTTTTTTAATAATTTAAAATAGAGGGAAAAAAATAATGGAACGGGGACGTAACTGGGGTATGGCATACAAAGGGCGTTAACTCGATAGAGTGTAATGAGTAATGACTAAGGGTTGAGTGGTATACCAAACATGTCAAATGGCATCTATACCCTGTTACTTATGTTTGGTGGCGATTTCTGGACACTGTGAAAGTGTGCGATTGACGTAAGGTTAATGGGTATTTCCCTAGAACGTGACACAGATAGCGGTGACCCAAAATTGTAGGAAATATGGGAGATAACTGGGTTGTCGTACACACAAAGGGTGATAATTCAACAGAATGTTTTGGATACGATTTGAGTGCTTACGATATTAATATTATTATTGCTATGTTAACTTGTATATTGATATTATTAAGTAGTAGTGTTGGTCATTGTGTGAATGTGAGGAAGGTGGACTAGTGGCTAGTGGAGTTGACCCCTCTCGATAAGAGACGTAAAAAAGTGTTGACCCCAAAATTAGGAAAGAGCAGCATACGAATAGGGTGTTGTATCTATACACCAAGATGAATAAACTCGGGGGGGGGGGGGTTACAATGATGATGATTTATGATGTATGGCATAGACATCAATTGTGATAACATCACATAATGTGGGGTTTTGTGGATATGGCCTAATTTTGGATGACAATCAAATTCATTGCGTACGATCGAAATGCTGCTGACTTCAGAAATTGCCATCTGAACATAGAACATAATTTAGAAGCTTTTCGTACAATGACAAAAGTGAACATAGAACATCATTTGTAGCTTTTCGTACACTGAAAAAACGCTTATTTTTTAAGACAATAATTTTTGGCCAAAAAAAATGTTTTAACTCTCTCCTTACCAGCCATTTTCTGAATTTTCCCCAAAACTTCACATCCAACTAACACTTATCACTCAAACACAATAGCAGTGAGTTCTTGCGATACATAATTTCTTTCACAAAACATGCTCTCTATTACACTGTTCATTCTCTTTATATGTTATGACGGACAAGAGAAATTTGAATAAGAAAACGGTTGGTTGTATCGTGACAAATGTCACGAATTTCCTATGGGTGGTAAGGGGAGGGTTAACACAGGCCTCGTGACAGTCACACATTCAAAAACTGTCAACGCTCATATCTTTAAAAGTAGTCCTTCAGAACCATTGGGCCCATGGAGCCGGAGTTTATACCTGGTTTCTATAGTGTGAAACAACGGACAACAATATCAATTGCTTGCTACCATTTGGATAAGACGCTAGTCTATAGCCAAGTACTTTCCTACAGATCTAACAGACCTAGCTACCCAATCACTGCTGGGTGGACAGACAGGGGAGTCAGAAAAAAATAATCTCAACTGCACCGGGGATCGATCACCGTCCCTTTTGTTGCGTGTGAAGCATGTGCTTTACCAATTGAGCTATCGGGACCATCCACGCTCACATCTTGCTTTTCTTTATTACACAACCATTTACAATATAGATAGTATGCGCTTGGCCAAGAAGCTCATAACATTGCCATCCGGAAGTATAATGGACCAACACACAAAACTGTGTGTGCCCATGAACGTTTATAGTCAGGTTAATACAGTTCAGTGAGCATTATTCATAAACGCGGATGGCAAAAAGCAATAACAAAGACCTGAGTAACGTCATCTTCGAACTATCTATATTTATTCGGTTAACGACATCCCAAAAAACCCCCGAAATGACAATGACCCCTCAAGTATTGAATATAGATTATAAATAAAATTGATGAACAAATAGACAACAAACAATTCCAACTCATTTTAGTTATCTTAAGCGCTAAAATAGAAAAAATATAAACCAAACAAACAAACTCTAAAATGAAAAATAAATGACACGATAAAAACATCGACATCCCAAAATACCCCGAAAAGACAACGACCTCTCACAAGTACTGTATATAGATTATATACAAAATTGATGAAAATAAAAAACCACCCAAAAACCTCCAAACTCACTTAGTTATCTCAAGCACTAAAAAAGAAACTATAAAACAAACAAACACACAATCAAAAAACAAAAAGTAAATTGAAAAATAAATTTAACGACACGATAAAAAATGCCGACATCCCAAAAATACCCCGAAAAGACAATGACCCCTCAAATTATGCTGAATATAGAGTATACATAAAATTGATGAAAAAAAAAATATGAAA
>NC_088369.1:42513663-42516163 GCF_034508935.2 Berghia stephanieae
GTGAAAAAACGAAAAATATCAAAGCTTGCTACCATTTGGATAAGACGTAGTCTATAGCCAAGTATTTCCTACAGATCTAACAGACCTAGCTACCCAATCACTGCTGGGTGGGACAGACGGGGGGGAGTCAGAAAAAAATAATCTCACTGCACCGGGGATCGATCACCGTCCCTTTTGTTGCGTGTGAAGCATGTGCTTTACCAATTGAGCTATCGGGACCATCCACGCTCACATCTTGCTTTTCTTTATTACACAACCATTTACAATATAGATAGTATGCGCTTGGCCAAGAAGCTCATAACATTGCCATCCGGAAGTATAATGGACCAACACACAAAACTGTGTGTGCCCATGAACGTTTATAGTCAGGTTAATACAGTTCAGTGAGCTTATTCATAAACGCGGATGGCAAAAAGCAATAACAAAGACCTGAGTAACGTCATCTTCGAACTATCTATATTTATTCGGTTAACGACATCCAAAAAAACCCCCGAAATGACAATGACCCCTCAAGTATTGAATATAGATTATAAATAAAATTGATGAACAAATAGACAACAAACAATTCCAACTCATTTTAGTTATCTTAAGCGCTAAAATAGAAAAAATATAAACCAAACAAACAAACTCTAAAATGAAAAATAAATGACACGATAAAAACATCGACATCCCAAAATACCCGAAAAGACAACGACCTCTCACAAGTACTGTATATAGATTATATACAAAAATTGATGAAAATAAAAAACCACCCAAAAACCTCCAAACTCACTTAGTTATCTCAAGCACTAAAAAGAAACTATAAAACAAACAAACACACAATCAAAAAACAAAAAGTAAATTGAAAAATAAATTTAACGACACGATAAAAAATGCCGACATCCCAAAAATACCCCGAAAAGACAATGACCCCTCAAATTATGCTGAATATAGAGTATACATAAAATTGATGAAAAAAAAAATATGAAAAAAATAACAAACCCAACTCACTTAGTTATCTCAAGCGCTAAAATAGAATCTATAAAACAAACAAACAAACACAATAGAAAGGAAATTGAAAAATAAATGACACGATAAAAAAATGCCTTCCCGTAAATCTAAGTAATGATCATTACATCATCGCTCCGATTCCAGCCACTATTATCATTCATTATCTGGGATCGTTCATTCTCCCAAGGACTCACTCATTCCTCGTCTTGGAGGAGATCTCAGACAATGCAAGGCAATGGGAAATGGGGAAATGCCCCAGAGGTATACTTAAGGAGGTCGGCGTTTTCCTTTCCCCCTAATGATCTCAACAATGGGTTTCTGTACGACTTAGAAGAAGAAGATAGCAAAATAAATATAGAAGAAAACACACATATACACACACCACACACACACACACACACACACACACACACGAAGAGGTAAATAAACCAGATATATGATCTGATTGTCAAAATTATCCTCATTTACTATAATTTGTGATCCGTTGTCTTTAAAACGGTATATTGGCTATGTGTAGTCTAGTGGTATGACGCTGGCCTTCGGATCGGAAGGTCCCGAGTTCGAGTCCCAAGTGGCGCAGACTTGAGTCCTTGCAAAAATGCTTTTTACTCACATTCTCTCATCACCATAATCACGTGTACAATGAAAACCTGGCCGTTAATAGCGCTGTCTCTGTCCGAAAAAAAAAAGTAATACCACCTAACAGCAGACGTCATCATGTCTCGTCCTACATATTAAGTGTTGTTGCTGTTGGCTAGGGACACTTTGTAAAGCGCTTTGAGCGAATTGGGTTACAAATGAATAATCACGTGACTGTCAGTTCATGTTGGACTGTCTGTCTAGAAGGCTGAATTTTTGAATGCGTCTTGTTTAGTCAAATGAATTAGTGCAATTTATTGTGGTTTTTCATTATTTTAATTGGATTTTAGTTCACACACTTTGGGATATGCTATGAATTTTTATATCAAATCAGGGCTAGAGTCCCTTTCAGTTTTATGCGATGTTAAAAGATAAATCTGATAATTGTTAATCATTCACTACTACCGTACTAAAAAAAAAACAAAACACGTATTTAAAATTTTGGTCAGAAAAGTCGTCCTCAGATATCGAAATATCGATCAATTAAATGACCCTCATTTTTGCACAAAAAAAAAAGAAAGAAAAAACTCTCAAAAAAAGAGAGTCTCAGGTTTGAGAACTTTAACATTTAACCAAGATGAGAGTAATTTTAATCGATCGATAATAATATAGTTCTATTATGAAGGACGATTTTTCCGTCTAAAATTTTAATCCGTGTTTTTCTAGCACAGTACAAGTACGACAGAGTGCACACTCAACCGTTCCCGTTATCAATCGGACCGTCTATTCGTCCCCTCTGACGATATAGAAACATAATAAGGAAAGGCACTAATCGTTCGTATTTATACTGACAAAATGCTTCATTTTCTAAATGCCAAGATATTGTTGTTAACTTCAAATATTATCTCTGAACAAATTAATACAGATTCTA
>NC_088369.1:42553663-42555571 GCF_034508935.2 Berghia stephanieae
GCTATATAAAAGCTCAATATTTATTTTAGGTTCAAATCGGTCGCCCGTTGTAAAGGGGATGAGATTGTCTCTTTCACAAGTAAATGGGAATTGGATGGTTGTCTTATGATATGAAGCTGGGTGAACCATTGCAAGAATATTGACAATGAATAAAATAGATATAAAATTCCCATTCATTTTTCATCTTTGGAGAAAAGGTGGACGGGAAGGTGGGGGGGGGGGGGGGGGGGGGGGGGTTACCTAGAAAACAATAGATTTTACAAATTTGCTTTTGATTTTAGTAGTTTTTTTTTTTTTTGTTTTTTTTTTTTTTTTTGTGTGTTTTATTGTTTTTTTTTTTGTGGGGGGGGGGGGGGGGGGGGGGGGGGAGGGGGGGGGGGGGGCGTTGAAAAACTCTCAAACCTTGTGTGATGTAAGGTTAGGTTAAAATCGGTCGCCAGTTTCAAAGGGGATGAGATTGTCTTTTTCACAAATGGGGTGTATGTTTGCTGTGGATTGCCTTCGATGGTTGTCTTATGATATGAGGCTGGATGAACCATTGCAGGAATATTGACAATGAATAAAATAGATTTTATTATAAAATTCCATTTATTTTTCACCTTTGGAGAAAAGGTGGACGGGAAAGGGGGTGGGGGGGGGGTATTTTTACCTAGAAAACAATAGATTTTACAAATTTGCTGTTGTTTTTAGTTTGTATGTGTGTGTGTGTGTTTTTTTTTTTTTTTTTTGTTTTTGTTTGTTTCCTTTATTGTATGTATGTGTGTGTGGGGGGGGGGGGGGGGGAGGGGGTGGGGTGAAAAACTCTCATCCCTTGGATCTTGCAGAGTTTTTTGCCAAGCAAGATGAAGGTCAATTTACTTGAATCGATATTTTGAAGAATGAGTCTTCTGACCAAAATTTAAAATGCATGTTTTATAATAATATTATGGTGGCCAACGATGTGATATTGGTCCTATTAAAATAGCCACGTCCATCCGTCCCTACGTGCAGAATGCTTTATAGATAGAATGCGCTTGGCCAAGGAGTTCACAACATTGCCATCCGGAAGTATAACGGATCAACACACAAACTCTGTGTAACCATGAACTTTTATAGTCTGGTTAATACAGTTTAGTGAGAACAACTCACAAACGCGGATGGCAAAAACAATAACAAAGGCCTGAGTGACGTCATCTGCATACTATCTATAGTCTGGTCAATACAGTTTAGTGAGAATCACTCACAAACGCGGATGGCAAAATACAATAACAAAGGCTTGAGTGACGTCATCTTCATCCTATTTATAAGGCCAAATTAATTAATTAATTAATTTATTTATTAAGAGAAAAAATGCCCGACAAATATCTCACCTGCCCTAGTTTCAATCTGGTTTACGAAGAGATATTCACCCTTGTTTTTTGTAATCTCAGGAGTGAGAGACATCCAATGTTTGTCGTCACTTTGCCAGTCAAGTTTTATCTTTATCTTATACATTAGCCAATTTATTTATTTATATATTATTTATTATTTATTCATTTATTATTTTATATATATTTTTTATGTATATAAAAAAATTATTTTGTTAGTGTGTAATGTTGTATTTTTTTTTTTTTTTTTTGTTTTTGTTTAAAAAGGTCAATAACTCTATAGAATTGACCTTTAAAACCTTAAACCCCCCCCCCCCCCCCACTCCCCCACCCCCCCCCCAAAGAAAAAAAAAAAACAAAACATTACGCATACTAAATCATTTTTTAAATACATAAATATATATAATATATATATATATATATATATATATATATATATTTATATATATATATTAATGATAAATAAATAAATAATAAATATATAAATAAATACATATATAAATAAATAAATAAAAAGAGATGTTAGCTTACTTATTTCATCAAATTATTTATGACCGAGTTT
>NC_088369.1:42555671-42565671 GCF_034508935.2 Berghia stephanieae
CTATTTTTGGTAAAATGTGCCCCTTAATAAAAAAAAGGTATTATGTCTGGGCTCACGACTACGAAAAATCCGTATAATTACGACATTTTGACCCCAATTTTAGAACTTCATGAGCATTCCCAAATAACAAGAAATGAAGCACCGTACCAGTAAGGTCGCGTGTTCGGGCGTAGCCATCGTAAAGTTAAAATCCTGACACTGACCAAAAAATGACGTCAAAATGCCAGTCTTTGGCCACAAAAGAAAACAAATCGTGAGTTGTATTCAATAGTTCAACCAATGGGACCACTTTGTTTCCATGAGTTCTACTAACAAACAACCACTAGGCAGTGCAAAAACCAAATAATGACGTCAAAATGCCAGTCTTTTTGGGTTTCAGTGTCAGGCTATAACATAACGATGGCTACGGTTCGAGCCCACGCCACATCGCCGCCGCGAAATGTTTATTCTCTATAGATAGTATGCAGATGACGTCACTCAGGCCTTTGTTATTGTTTTTGCCATCCGCGTTTGTGAGTTGTTCTCACTAAACTGTATTAACCAGACCATAAAAGTTCATGGTTACACAGAGTTTGTGTGTTGGTCCGTTATACTTCCGGATGGCAATGTTGTGAACTCCTTGGCCAAGCGCATTCTATCTATAATTGTCTTCTCGCACTTTCCTACTCACTTCATTTCTTGTTATGTTGGTTGGATCGTAACGAATGTGACGATGTTCCTATTGTTGATAAGGAAACAGTTAACTCTTTCCTTACCAATCATTTTCAGTATTTTCTCAAAACGGCAGGCTTACCCAGCAGAAAAATTTATTTTTTAAACTCAACCAAGCTCTCTACAAAACATATTTATGTTCTTATTAATTGAACAAAGATCATTCTTCAAAATTTGTTAATGTACAAAATTAATCTGAATAATAAAAAAACGTATATTGTGTCGTAACAAATGTGACGATTTTGCTGTAGATGGTGAGGAGAGGGTTAACTTCCTGACCAGAATTTTCCAGTCAAAAGTCAATTAACCTAATACTTCTATATTACTATGACTATAAATAAGTTAAGACATATTATTTCATGTAATACAAGTTTAAACGGTACCTACCGCCATTCACCGAAGTCGTTCACATATGAATATTGCTCATTTGCCCGGACAAGTCTAGGTCGGTAGGTAACTTTTTTCAATATACAATGTAATAATATCTTCTTTTCATTGCAAACGCAGTGAAGAAAAAAAATATCACTTTTACTTCACTAAATAATTAGTTTTATAACGGAATCTTATAATGCTTCATTGCAGAAACACATAAATTTGGAGAGGATTTTATTTTGCTTCTGTAATGCCAAGTTTAAATCTTAACGTTATTTTTGGATCGTGTAATATTATTTGTAACCCACAGTCTTCAACCAGAATGATCTAGATAGACGCTAAAAATTGGTTTTGTAACCTAAAAAATAAAATTTAAAAAAAAAAGAAAAATTTGATCAATTTTTCATTTTTTATTGAAGGTAATAGACAAGGATTTTAAGAAACGATTTTTGTGATTAAAAAACGCAGAAAAAAATCTGAAATTGGCTTGAATCTCTATCAAGCATTTATTTATTTATGGCTGTGTGAATTCGAAACTCAAATCTTCGTCATGATTTTTATTAAAATTAGGCGTTAAAATAGAGTTTTCAAAGTCGAAGAGTGCTGTCGTTTTTTTAAAAATTAGTGGCAACTTTTATGCAAATTTATGCAAATTCTGTGCTCCTGTTGTCAATTAATATTTGATGACATATTACATTGTACATGTCCACACGTCATTTTCCGCTGTTTACCTGACAAGATTGTAAATCTTTCCCAACGGGCAACCATAATAGGATGACGTCACTTCTCCTGTTTGCTCGAGAGTATTAAAGAAAAAAGAAAGAGTTTTTAAATTATAAAAATGTTGTCGTTTTTTGTTTGTTTTTTTTAATTAGTGGCAAATTTTATGCAAATTTTGTAAATGTCCAAACATCTTTCCCGATGTTTACATGACCAAATTCTAATTCTTTGACAACGGGCAACCATAATAGGATGACGTCACTGTTTGCTAGAGCGGCTGTCGTTTTTGTTACTTATTTACCGTTGATTGTTTGGTAAGTCGCATTTGCTACCCGTCTTATCGAAACGGTATTATTATGTCGTGATGAACGAAATGCTGGGAATAGACTTTATAGATAGTTCGAAGTTGACGTTACTCAGGTCTTTGTTATTGTTTTTTGCCATCCGCGTTTATGAGTAATTCTCGCTAAACTGTATTAACCTGACTATAAACGTTCATGGATACACACAGTTTAGTGTGTTGGTCCGTTATACTTCCGGATGGCAATGTTATGAGCTTCTTAGCCAAGCGCATACTATCTATAGCCAACTAATACCATATCACCAAATCGACATGATGGGTGATATTTTTTCCAAGTTTTTAACGTGGCAATGTAAATAAACATGAATCAAATGTTATGAAATGACCTCATCATGCAGAAATTAATTTTCATTTCCGTGCAAATATTATTTCTTATTATTATATAGATAGTATGCGCTAGGCTAAGAACTTCACAACATTGCCAACCGGAAGTGTAACGGACCAACACACAAATCTGTGTGTAACCATGAACGTTTATAGTCTGGTTAATACAGTTTAGTGAGAATTACTCATTAACGTGGATGACAAAAAACAATAACAAAGACCTGAGGGACGTCATCTTCGTTCTATCTATAACGGCTCTTTGTGCTAAAACTATAGGCGTTTGCTTCTACGCGACTATGTGGTCTAGTGGTATGACACTCGCTTTCGGATCTGAAGGTCCTGGGTTCGAGCCTCGCTTGGCGCATAGTTGAGTCCTTGGAGAAGGCTCTTTACTCACATTCTCTCACCGTACTCAAGTATAAAATGAGTACCTGGCCGTTAACAGCGTTGTCTCTGTCCGAAAAAAATGTAAAATCACCTAACGGGCGTCTTGTCTCGTTCTACATGTTACTTGTTGCTGTTGGATTGGGACCCCTTGTTAAGCGCTTTGAGCACGTTTGGTGAATATTGCGCTATATAAAAGCTCAAGTATAATCGACCGAATACTGTTTTGCACGATTGTTCACATATCTAACCACTGCTGAACTAAGAACTTTCCAGGGGGTGCGCTTATTTCATAAATAAATATATTATTATAACAACAGGGCAATGTTTTAAAATGTACATAAATTTTTATCACTATTTGTATACTGTCGTTTTAGTAAAGAACACAGTATGTGCTATTTCGTTGCCATTGCATATAGATAGTTCGAAGAGGACGTCACTCATGTCTTTGTTACTGTTTTTTGCCATCCGCGTTTATGAGTAATGCTCACTGAACTGTATTAACCTGACTATAAAACATTCATGGATGCATAGTTTTGTGTCAACCCTTATACTTCCGGATGGCAATGTTTTGAGCTTCTTAGCCAAGCGCATACTATCTATACTGTGTTTTTTAAAACAACTGCAGTATACCTACCCTATAATACGAAATTCTATTTACGGTGTGTTCACTTCACACAGTGTATAGATAGTATGCAGATGACGTCACTCAGGCGTTTGTTATTGTTTTTGCCATCCGCGTTTGTGAGTTGTTCTCACTAAACTGTATAAACCAGACTATAAAAATTCATGGTTACACAGATTTTGTGTGTTGGTCCGTTATACTTCCGGATGGCAATGTTGTGTACTCCTTAGCCAAGCGCATTCTATCTATAGTCTATCTTGGTCTTGATTGTGTTTGTTGAATTTTATGTGGAATTTAAACGGGTTTTGTGCTTTGTGTGTAAACATTAATATGCTGTATAAACAGATTGTTATTTTTAAACATTATATTTTTACATGTGGATGTTTGTCATGTGTTGATCGGAATTCGATACAATAGAATCTAGGAACGTGTAACACATTTTTAGGTCTGATAATCGAACGCATTTCTCGGCTGGGTTTAACAGTGTTGTAATGCGTTGTGTCCTTTGTTATTGTTTTTTGCCATCCGCGTTTATGAGTAATGCTCACTGAACTGTATTAACCTGACTATAAAACGTTCATGGATACACACAGTTTTGTGTGTTGGTCCGTTATACTTCCGGATGGCAATATTATGAGCTTCTTAGCCATAAGGCGCGTAAGACACAATATGCCACTCGACACAGGTATCAATGAGTACCTGACTATAGGCAAGGACGAATATTGTAAGACTGTTAGTCTTACAAAAAGGACTCCCAACAGGCGACTGGTACTGTATGAAATGAGAATATGTGCCCGGCCCGTATTATCCGCTGCAAGAAAAATAAATGAAGCATTCGTAGAAATACGAATTTTTGGTACTACCCATCTTATTTGATTGTAAAATGTTGCTGTTGGACAGGGACCCATTGTAAAGCGCATTGAGCACGATTAGTCGATATTGAGCTATATAAAAGCGCAAAAACATTGCGCCTAGCGTATTGAGCATGGTGAATCCATGGACATGCACTAGATAATAAATTTAATGTTCTTTTATGTTGTGTTTGTTTCTGTTTTTACATCGTCAAAAAAAAATTAAGATTTTATTTCCTTTTCTTTTCAGATTTGTACTTCAAGAACAAAACAGAAAGGTAAGAATTATCACAAGCGCCATGCACCTGGAAGTGCTTCATAAACAATTATTTTATGAGCTTTTAGAACACTGGGTAATGTAAATGTTGCTGCTCGAAGCTCGAAGAAAGAAATATTAACAATGTTAAATTGAATGTAAGCTTCAATTTAATACACGAAAACAGAAAAAATGGACGTTTTGGGTTTTCCCCTTTATCAACAAAACAGGACAGGATTACTCATAAACACGGATGGCAAAAAACAATAAGAAAGGCCGGAGTGACGTCACCTTCGAACTATCTATAGATAGAATGAAGTCGACGTCAATCAGGGCTTTGTTATTGTTTTTTGCCATCCGTGTTTATGAGTAATTCTCATTAAACTGTATTAACCAGACTATAAAAGTTCATGGTTACACATAGTTTTATGTGTTGGTCCGTTATACTTCCGGATGGCAATGTTGTGAACTTCTAAGCCAAGCGCACACTATCTATAAGAGTTCATGGTTACGAAAAAGTTTTATGTGTTGGTCCGTTCGTTATACTTCCGGATGGCAATGTTATGAGCTTCTGTGCCAAGCGCATACAACAAGATATCTATAAAATTAAAAATATTTGGAGTCCATTTCAACTTCTAATAATAGACATAACGGAAATGACGCACATTATATTTAATGTGTTTATATTATAGTAAACAAGTTGTTATGGATTATGATTTATTATTATAACAGGATTTAACGGTGTATGTCTTTTCATTGCATTGACTATTGCATGATTAATTTCCGTCTTTTTCTACCGTGCTCTTCTTTTCTTTCGAAGTGTCTGACACGCGAGCCCAATGAAGTGTGCAGTGATTTATGGTGTGTCTATCAATAGTTTTATGGTGGAAATTAAGGTGACTTTAGAATACCAACGATAATAATGGCGTATTCTGAAGAGAAAAGAAACGGTACTACCGCAAACTCGGGGACCCAAATAATTTTGGGGGTTTGGAAGGGGGGAAGCTGTTTTTTTTTTAACGTCTCTCCCCTCCCAAACCCCCTACTAGAATTTTTTTTTTAAAGTTTCCCCCATCCCTCCCAAACCCCCAAAATTATTTGGGTCCCCGAGTTTGCGGTTATACCGAAAAAACAACCATATTCTAAAATTTGGCCAGAAAACTCGTCCTTCAAATATCGATCAATTTAAATGAACCACATCTTGGCAAAAACTCTCAAACCTGGGACTTCCGCGAGAGTTTTTGCCAAGATGTGGTTCATTTAAATCGATTGATATTTGAAGGACGAGTTTTCTGGCCAAATTTTAAAATATGGGTTTTTCCAGAGTACGGCTAAATAGTTGATCCGGGTTTTAGTGACATGGTTTACTGTTTGTTCCCAGTTAAAATGCATTGTTTGCCTCCTCCAGTAATTTTTCACATCGAGGGATTGGACATTTATACTTTGGTTCCTGCGTCATTATTGAAAGGATAATGAATGGGAATTACTTGCTGCCTTTTAGACGGGATAATGATGTCATAATAATTCTAAATACTTTCTTGCAAGATCAGAGAGAGATCCAGTGTACTATAACGAGTTTAATAAGGGGCAGCGTGGCTCAGCGGTACGATCTTTGCTTCCTACCAGAAAGGTACCGAGTTCAATCACCCGCCGCGCCGCTGCGTTGCGTGACCTTGAGCAAGTCACCTAACCTTAGCTCAATTTGCGACGCTGCACTGTGGCTGACGCCTGGGTTATTCCAGTCTTCCCTTGGAATAGACCCTAAAGACAAATTCTCCCTAAGGGAAAGAGATGCATATACGAGATGGAAGTCGGTTTGGACGAATTCAATCCCTCGTGGGGGCGGGGACCTACACTCCTCTAAGCTTGGTGAGAAGTTGCCAGGCTTTGATACCAGTAAGAGGAGACACTGGGTGGCTGCGAATCGGCTTCGGTCGAGGAGCTGCCGACCGGCAAGTGCGCTTCATTAGTGGGGACTTTCCACCTGTCCTACATGTGCCCGATGTTGGCAAGAACCTGAGACGGCAGAGCATCTAGTTGAACGGTGTGTTGTGACGAAGCTACCGGGCGGGTTCGCGACGGTGCACGAGTGAGGACCGGACTTTGCTGATTGGGTGAATCGTCATAACATGGTAGTGTGAGAACCATTAGAAGCTGCTGCCCCTATGAGATGAATGAAGGGAATTAAAAAAATTTAAAATTATTATTCATTCAGTATAATTCAACGATTACGTATTTACTAAGAAATGATAGGGTTTACCAATGACCAATGAGAGGGGTGGAATAATCAATGATAAATCACATTAGCTTAAAGACGTTTCGAACAACCAGTAAAGTGTAACTCTCTCTCTCTCTCTCTCTCTCTCTCTCTCTCTCTCTCTCTCTCTCTCTCTCTCTCTATCTCCTCTCTCTCTCTCCCTCTCTCTCTTTCTCTCTCTCTCTCCATCTCTCTCTCTCTCTCTCTCTCTCTCTCTTTCTCTATCTATCTATCTATCTATCTATAAACATTTGAAATTAAGATAGTTTGACTTCACAGAAGTCAAACTATCTTAATTTCAAATGTTTATAAATAGCTCCTTTTATTCTAAAGTTGAGCACTATTATTTCATGGTTTTTGTTTTATAATTTATATATCTATCTATCTATCTATCTATCTATCTATCTATCTATCTATCTGTCTATCTATCTATCTATCTATCTGTATATCCCTCTCTCTCCCTCTCTCTCTCTCTCTCTCTCTCTCTCTCTCTCTCTCTCTCTCTCTCTCTCTCTCTCTCTCTGTTACTACTGCTGCTACCCGATTCACCAACACAAGAAAAGAAACCAAAATAAATCACAGATACAAATCTATGTCTCATGTCCACAGCACCAACACACACACACAAACACACACACACATAAACAAACACACACACAAACACACACACACACACACACATACACACACAAACACAAAGACACACACACACACACACAAACACAAAGACACCAATAGACCACAATAATTCACCTCCATTTGTATGTCTATTTCAGTATATATTATACATATCTATTGTACAACACAACCCAAAATACAATGTAAATGAACTGACCAGTGGTCAGTTACTCGTCATAGAATTCTTGACCACCGGCTCAATTCGTCACGGTGACATAAACGACTTAATTTCCAGTTCGGCACCAACCAGCGTGAACGACATCTTTAGTCTTTACTGTGGAAACCGCTTAAACGGAAAGCCTTTTCTCTTCCCGAATATCCAAAAAATAATTGAATTCTCACTAAATAATACTCTTCAACAGTAGTAACGTCACTTCCTTCCTAATGACGCATGGTAACTTAGTAACACTGGCTCTAAACTATCGGAGCAATGGCGGACGGCCGTATGACATATTTCTCTGGCGAGCATAAAAGCGTATCCAGAGGAAAAAAAAAACAACATATAAATTTGATCATGTTTTGACTTGTACACATTCTGATCACAAGGCATATGAAAAGTTCTAACCAGCATGAAGAATAAAAAGTAATGATTTTCTTTGTTTAGAACCAAGATGGCCGCTGTTGCCGGGTGGCGTGACATCAGACTATTGAATCGTATTATGAGCCACCATGACCTCGCCGGGGACGAACCAGTTGGTAGACAATAGGATTCAATAGTCTGATGTCACTTCCGCCCAGCAACGAGCAGATTGGTTCTAAACAAAGAAAATCGGTACTTTTTATTCTTCATGCTGGCTAGAACTTTTTCACATATCAATGATCAGAATGTATCAAAGTCAAAACATGATCAAATTTATTTTTTCCTCCTTCGACTTTCAAACAGTAACATTTTCATTATTCTGACTGAATTATGACAAATTAATTCACCAAAAACGGATTTACTGTTGCCAAAGTAATAACAAGAATAGCTTCCCAATGGGTTAAAAATGATATTGGTTTTGTTTTGTTTGTTTTTAAGGGTTTTACGGCGCTTGCAACACAGTAAGGTTATAGCAGCGCAAGTAAAAACAAAGAAAATGGGATAGTAAAAAGTTCTAGAATTACAATTAAAGCATCCAAGAAAAAGTAAGAGAAAGGGGAACTGGGAACAAATAGGGATCAGATGTAGATTCCAAGTTTGAAAAGCTCGCTGTTCTTGTTATCCCTTTAATGCAACACTTTCAATTAGATCATTTTTAATAAAACAATTGAATATAGAAAAAATTAGGAAAACTAAATCTTCTTATAGATTTTTCAAACAAATTATTAGTGCCCTACTGGTGTGATTGGCGATCGATTACGACAGAATATATGGTGTGTATATGGATGTGTGTGTGTGTGTGAGTGTGTGTGTGTGTAATTGGATGCGTGTGAGCTTTTGTTCGTATGTCCGAATCTGCAGTGTGTAATGTTTTTTACTGATGGTCAATGTGAAGTGCTTCGAAGCTTCGGCATAGGCGCTATATAAATGTACATTTATCATTATTATAATATGAATATTAATTTTACAAAATTCCGAAATCCCGTTTAGGAGGTGCAACAAATTGGGTCCTTTCGTCACGGTTCTCGTGTGGAGTTGATCGTGGCCACTGTATATAATATAATACTGGATGTCGTGTATTGACAAATCGTCTTTTATCAATTTTAATCAGAAAATCTTTTTGCTTCATCAACGATAGATAAAGGTAAAAAAATCCCAACTTGTCAAAAACATCTCTAAAAAATATTTAAAATAGAGCTTTATATAGCGCAATATCCACTAAATGTGCTCAAAGCGCTTTACAGGGGGTCCCTGGTCAACAGCAACATTAAACATGTAGGACGGGACACGCTGCCTGTTAGGCGATATTATAATTTTTTGGACAAAGACAACGCTGTTAACGGCCAGATACTCATTAATTTTACACCTGAGTACGGTGAGAGAATGTGAATAAAGAGCCTTTTCCAAGGACTCAACTATGCGCCGAGCGCGAGGCTCGAACCCAGGACCTTCCGATACGTAAGCGAGTGTCATACCACTAGACCACATAGCCGCAACTAGAGAAATTAGAAGAAAAAAAAAAAAAACAATTTACGGTTTCTATAGCTTGAAACGGACAAAATAAAATAGGATAAGACCCTAAGATTTTATCGTAGCAAAGTACTTTTCGCCAGATCTAACAGACCCAGTTACCCATTCACTGATGGGTAGACAGGTCGGTCAGAAAAAACAAATCTCGACTGCACCCGGGATCGATCTTGGCATTTAAAAAAATTTTTTTTTGCGTTTGAAGCGAGTGTCATACTTACTAGTTCAGGACCCCCCCCCCCCCCCCCCCCCCCCCCCTCTTATACTAAAAAAAATACAAACTAGTTTTATTTTATTATTGGAATTTTAATTAAAAGTATTTTTTTCTACCAGTGACCTTTTCTTCGTTAACCC
>NC_088369.1:42570671-42575671 GCF_034508935.2 Berghia stephanieae
GGACTCAACTATGCGCCGAGCGAGGCTCGAACCCAGGACCTTCCGATCCGAAAGCGAGTGTCATACCACTAGACCACATAGCCGCACAATTTCATCATTCTTTGCCCATGCACTTAATTTTGTATCTTCCTCCAAGCTTTTATTCAGACCATTTTCTGCTGCATTTGTTTGCAATTGCAAAACCAGACAGACGCATATTGAAATTGAATTGGCCGGGGTTTTGGCTACACACATGCGTTTATTATTCATTAAAAATTCAAAAAAAACAAAAAAACTTGGGATCCACTCTGTTTTGATATAATATTACAATAATCCGATTACTTACTTACTTACGGAATTCGCCCAACATAATATTGTATGTTTGCCCAGCGCTCAATGGACTGCAAGCTTTGTTTTGGAAGGAGACGTTGTAGTGGTGCCCGCGTCCACCACAGCGATACCTCTCAGACCACGGCGATACGAAAACATGTCTGAGATTTGATACTGTGTCTTATGAAAACATTGTGACAACGGGATAAGGATCACCTCCGTTTTCGTTTAAACGGTCGTATTCTCAAATGTTGCCATTATATATATATATATATATATATATATATATATATATATATATATATATATATATATATAATATATATATATATATCCATCGTGGCTTGTGCTCTTGAACACGTTGCCGGTCAGCTGTCTCCACAAATCACGATCCTCTGCGGTGCGCATGAAATCTGTGTTGCTTTTAAAGTCACATTTGGCCATTCTTAGGCTATATATATATATATATATATATATATATATATATATATATATATATATATATATATTATGTGTGTATGTGTGTGTGTGTGTGTGTGTGTGTGTGTGTGTGTGTGTGTAGGATGGGTGGAGTACGTGGCTTCAGGGTGCTAATGTTTCACAATTCAGACGGGTTTAAACTCGAATTGTTCCGATCACAATAACTCGTTGACATAATAATCACATTATTGTTTAATGTTCCACACCCTTCTTCTAAATCAGAAATTCAGAATACCGTTTGTATAGATAAATTTAAATATTAGCCGGCCAAGTGAAAAGAAGGATTTGGGAAGAAAAAAAACCCCAAACAAACAAAAAACTCAAAGCAAAGAAAACGATTTCACGGCTTGCCAAAATAAATATTGTTCAAATTAAAAATGTTTAGATTTCCTTTTAACGCCATGTTTAATATAAATATAGTTAGATATATAATTTGTAAGACAGGAACTTGTTACTTTTTTTGTAGAGCGTGTCTGTCATAGAACTGAATGTAAATAACAATGCCGTTCATATTTGATTAAAAAATCCTAGTTTAACTCACTCAATTCTAGAGATTTTTGCTACTTTTCAAAATTGTGACCCCTCGTCTCAAAACGGTATTAAGTCGGGATGATTAAGATGCTGAAAATGGAATTTGTAGCCAGAAATATCATGCTTAAGTTGAGTTTATTTGCTTTATAAAAGATAATCAATATCCTACTTTACTGTGCTAAATACTAAATACCAATGTTTCATATTTTTGACCAGTTTAAAGATAATTTGACTTTTTAACATCTGGTCCATCCCGACATAATACCGTTTTGATACGCGGGGTAACAATTGGAATGTATTAAAAATATAGCATGTGTACATAGATAGTTTTATTGAACTACCATTAACATGTACAAATTAAAAACATTAGATTTGATACTAAGCCTATAATTTGTCTCATAAAACTGTAATAATAAATGGGCATGGGGTAAAAGTAACCCCGGGTAAACTACGGATATAGTCGGTGTTAGGGTTGAGTGAGTTAAGTGTTTAGATGTTTCTGAAGAAGATAGGATGAGATGATATAATAATATAATAAAATGCAATAATATAATATTATAAGATAAGATAAAATGAGATAGGATAAGATAATCATTATTTATCAACATCTTTGGGGGATCTTGTCATAATTTAATCGCTGAGTCGTTGTTCAATGGCGGAACGGACGGAAACAACAATATACTAGCATGAGTCATCGGCTTATAAACGTATAATTTCAGGATATGTGCTGAAATAATAATAATATAATAATATAATAATAAATAATAATAATAATAATAATAATAATAATAATAATGATAATAATAATAATGATAATAATAATAATGATAATAATAATAATAATAATAATAATAATAATAATAATAATAATAATAAATAATAATAATAATAATAATGATAATAATAATAATGATAATAGTAATAATAATGATAATAATAAATAATAATAATAATAATAATAATAATAATAATAATAATAATAATATAATAATAATAATAATAATAATAATAATAATAATAATAATAATAATAATAATAATGATAATAGTAATAATAATGATAATAATAATAATAATAATAATAATAATAATAATAATAATAATAATAATAATAATAATAATAATAATAATAATAATAATAATAATAATAATAATAATAATAATAATAATAATAATAATAATAATAATAATAATGTAAGGCTTCGTTCGGCTAACAGGCATAATATTTTAAAGATAGCATAGGCTTCGTAGATTTAAAAAAACTGACTCATCATAAATTATTCTTATAAGTTGAAAGAGAACAATAAAAGACTACACAGGAAAAAAAAACAAACAAAACAAACAACAGACAATAGAAAAGAAAGCAAAACAAAACACCGAATACTAACAGACACGAGCCAGGCAAACGGAACCGTACACAAAAGAACCCTTACTGTTTAACTCACTTAACCCTAACACCGACTATATCCGTAGTTTACCCGGGGTTACTTTTACCCCATGCCTATTTATTATTACATTTTTCTGAGACAATTTATAGGCGTAGTGTCAAAGCTAATGTTTTTAGTTTTTACATGTTAATGATAGTTGAATAAAACTATTTATGTACCTGCTCAATTTTAATACATTTTTTTTTTTCAATTTTGAAAAATTAAATAGCAAAAATATTTCTAGGATTGAATGAGTTAAAAACGGCCTGGCAAAGGCAATGAATGACAAAAGGCCTTCCACTTCAAAAATTCATCATTCGTGTTTCACGGTCTGAATGTTGCATTAGTCAGATCCCGTCGTCGACGTCATCAACAGTTTTTGACACGCTTTGGTGTCTGTGACTCTTGACTATTTCATGGTAATTCATCACTTAATTATTCATTTTTGAGAAGAAAAAAAAATGAAAAAATAATTATATACAAGTAGGTTACCCTGCATTGCATTTCTTCTTCTTCTTTTTTTAACTCACTCAATCCAAGAGATTCTTGCTACTTTTCTTTTCAAAATTGGAAAAAAAATGTATTAAAAATGAACATGTACATAAATAGTTTTATTCAACTACCATTAACATGTAAAAACTAGAAACATTAGCTTTGATATTACGCCTATAATTTGTCTCAGAAAAAAAATGTAATAAATAGGCATGGGGTAAAAGTAACCTGGGGTAAACTACGGATGTAGTCGGTGTTAGGGTTGAGTGAGTTAACTACGGATATCGTCGGTGTTAGGGTTGAGTGAGTTAACTACGGATGTAGTCGGTGTTAGGGTTGAGTGAGTTAACTACGGATGTAGTCGGTGTTAGGGTTGAGTGAGTTAACAGTCCGATGTTTATAGTTGTATCGTTTTAGTGTCGCGTGTCGTGCTATTTATTTATCAATGCTTTAGTTAATTAAACGTTTAGAAACTAATCGCATGTGGCCAATTGTATCACAACGGCGTTGTTATGCGTAGCCTTTGTAAACACATAGCTTGACAGTAACCGTAGCCTTTGTAAACACATAGCTTGACAGTAACCGTAGCCTTTGTAAACACATAGCTTGACAGTAACCGTAGCCTTTGTAAACACATAGCTTGACAGTAACCGTAGCCTTTGTAAACTCATAGTTGACACTAACCGTAGCCTTGGTAAATTCATAGCCTGACACTGACCGTAGCCTTCGTAAATCCATAGCCTGACACTGACCGTAGCCTTCGTAAATCCATAGCCTGACACTGACCGTAGCCTTCGTAAATCCATAGCCTGACACTGACCGTAGCCTTCGTAAATCCATAGCCTGACACTGACCGTAGCCTTCGTAAATTCATAGCCTGACACTGACCGTAGCCTTCGTAAATCCATAGCCTGACACTGACCGTAGCCTTCGTAAATCCATAGCCTGACACTGACCGTAGCCTTCGTAAATCCATAGCCTGACACTGACCGTAGCCTTCGTAAATTCATAGCCTGGCACTGACCGTAGCCTTCGTAAATCCATAGCCTGACACTGACCGTAGCCTTCGTTAATCCATAGCCTGACACTGACCGTAGCCTTCGTTAATCCATAGCCTGACACTGACCGTAGCCTTCGTAAATTCATAGCCTGACAGTTACTGTAATCAGAGACGTTATTAGTTCATCTGTTGTAACCTTTGTAAATCACAACGTGACACTAGGAGCATAGCCTTCGTAAACTCATAGCCTGACACTAACCGTAGCCTTCGTAATTCAAAACCTGACACTAACCGTAGCCTTCGTAATTCAAAACCTGACACTAACCGTGGTCTTTGTAAACTCATAGCCTGACACTGACCGTAGCCTTTGTAAACTCATAGCCTGACACTGACCATAGCCTTTGTAAACTCATAGCCTGACACTGATCGTAGCCTTCGTAAACTCATAGCCTGACATTGACCGTAGCCTTCGTAAACTCATAGCCTGACACTGACCGTAGCCTTTGTAAAATCATGGCCTGACACCGACCGTAGCCTTTGTAAACTCATAGCCTGACACTGACCGTAGCCTTTGTAAACTCATAGCCTGACACCGACCGTAGCTTAGTAAACTCATAGCCTGACACTAACCGTAGCCTTTGTAAACTCATAGCCTGACATCGACCGTTGCCTTTGTAAACTCATAGCCTGACACTGCCCAAAAATTACGTCAAAAGTCAAGTCCATGAACACAAGAGAAAGCAAAATATGAGTCGTATTCAG
>NC_088369.1:42583171-42585671 GCF_034508935.2 Berghia stephanieae
TGTGTGTACAAAATATACACAAATCAAATGTGTCATAATATATTGTATTTCCGACACGTACAAACAGGTTTCATTGTCCGAAATCTCGCCTTCCTTCTTTTTGCCTCTTAATATTTAATCTGTCTCTAGCACAGTCAGCTTGAATAGAATGAATGAATTAATTTGGCGGCACTGAACTCTTTGTTATTGGTTTTAATTATTGGTGAGATTAGTTCTTACATGTGCGGCTATGTGGTCTAGTGGTATGACACTCGCTTTCGGACCGGAAGGTCCTGAGTTCGAACCCGCCTCGCTCGTCGCATAGTTGGGCCCTTGAAAAAGGCTCTTTACATCCATCAATTTATCTATCTTGTTGAGTTTCTCCTTCTGTCTTCCCCTTCCTCCTCCTATTCCCCTTTAATTTAACTTCCTCTTCATTTTCTTTCACCATACATTTCGTACTATGTCTCTTCTTTCTCCCTCTATTCTTTACCCTCCGCCCCTTCCCCCCCCCCCCCCCCCCCCCCCTTTCCCTTCCTCCACCCCTCTCTCCCATTCTTTCCATAACAACAATATTGCTTTATCACTGAGATCCGATAACCCTTATGCATGATAACAAATCTAAACGGTTTATGCCATTTATCCAATTACAACTCTATGAATATCATTTGACTGGGCATTGAGGATTTCTCGGAAAATATGCACAGCACAGAAACCATCTCAGCAGTTCAAATTCTAATATTATTATTCTACAACACACTTGACCCAATTACGATTTCAAATGACTGAAACAATTTTATAATAATAATAATAATAATAAATGACAACGTCAAATTGAATGTAATCTTCAATTAAACATACGAAAACAGATAAAGGAACATATGTGGAGGATGTCCAGAGCAGGTGCCTCTGGACAATGTGACTGCGGACTTGAAAATGAAAATGGACATCATGTCCTAATGGAATGGCCAAGGTACAACAAGTTGAGAAGGAACTTCTGGCCTGACCCAACCCCATACTCAAAGAAGCTGTACGGAAGTGAGGACGACCTCAGGACCACTGTGGGCTTCATTCACCAGACCGGACTGACCATGTGACGTGACGGGAACGAAGAAGAAGAAACAGATAAAATGGAGGTTTCGGGTTTCCCCTTTCTATTAACAAAACAGGATGAATGAAACACAACAGACGAATGAGATAATGTGGTTGTGGCGTTGTTAAGAGGAATAAACAAAACATTGATGGGCAGGAAATAGTAAGCTCCTTTGTAAGGAATAATAATAATAATAATAATAATAATAATAATAATAATAATAATAATAATAATAATAATAATAATAATAATAATAATAATAATAATAATAATATATTCTTTTATTGTGTTCTTTTTTAATGATTTGTCTTCGTCCGAGAGAATCCTATGCGTTCCTACTGACAATAATTAAGTCATTTTGATTCAACAGATTTGACTTTTTCTTTGATTTTCTTTTGTTCCATCTTACATTTTGTCTTATTACATTGATTAATAAATTATTTGAACATTTATTTGGGTCATTTCCACTGATTCCCCATGGTCAGTTGCTTTGTATTGCTTCAATTCTCCACGCAGCAGGCCGCAGGGCATCGATTTTTCATTTCATACAGTATGAGTCGTACGATAGACGTCCGTTTTATACGAATTCTCTTACAATATATGTCACTGCATAATCTAGCTAGGTACTCATTTTCACACCTAAGTGATTGGGGGTAAATGCCTCGATTAAGAAAGGTAAAAAACAAACAACAACAAAAAAAAAAAAAAATCAAATCAAAAGTGAAGCAAGGAAATAAAAAAACAACAAATGAACAAAAATGAATATAACAACTTCTAAAAAATGAACAAAAAACAAAACACAATTTTTATGTTACATGTTATCAATGGATCATAGAGGATATTATTATTATCCGGCAATGACACTTTACGCTCATAGTAGGCCCCACTTCACGCCAAGCATAAAGACAAAAAACAGCTCATATTAGATAACCCCGTATTTTTGCCTCATTGCGATGTCTATTATATTATATTAATTTGCCATGTAGAAATCACTGACACCGCTCCATGCTTGCTTACGCCAGTTTAACTCACTTCAACAGACACTCTATCTCATTGGCCCACTTCACATTAATCACTCATAATACAGCTAGACTCCCCATAATATTATTAGATAGATAATCTCATATTTATCTTAACTCACTCAATCCTAGAGATTTTTTCTACTTTTCAAAATTGGAAAAAAATGTGCTAAAAAAGAGCGTGTGCAATGAATAGATAGCTAGTTTTATTCGACTACCATTAACATGTAAAAACTAAAAAATTAAGCTTTGATACAGCGCCTATAATTTGTCTCATAAAAATGTAATAAATAGACATGGGGTAAAAGTAACCCGTGAAAACTACGGATGTAGTCGGTGTTAGGGTTGAGTGAGTTAATGCGATATCAAGTTCTCATACACAATCACCCCCGACTTTGCCTCCATGTTT